>NC_044977.1:6505104-6616916 GCF_008728515.1 Papio anubis
AATTTTATCAAAGGCTTTTTCTGCATCTATTGAGATAATCATGTGGTTTTTGTTATTGGTTCTGTTTATGTGATGGATTATGTTTATTGATCTGTGTATGTTGGATCAACCTTGCATCCCAGGTATGAAGCCGACTTGATAGTGGTGGATTTTTATGTGCTGCTGGATTCAGTTTGCCAGTATTTTATTGAGGATTTTTGCATCAATGTTCATCAGGGATATTGGCCAGAAATTCTCTTTTGTTGTGTCTTTGCCAGGTTTTGGTATCAGGATGATGCTGGCCTTGTAAAATGAGTTAGGGAGGAGTCCCTTTTTTTCTATTGTTTGGAATAGTTTCAGAAGGAATGGTACCAGCTCCTCTTTGTACCTCTGGTAGAACTCAGCTGTGCATCCGTCTTGTCCTGGGTTTGTTGTTGTTGTTGTTGGTAGGCTATTAATTGTTGCCTCAATTTCAGAACTTGTTATTGGTCTATTCATGGATTCAACTTCTTCCTGATTGAGTCTTGGGAGAGTGTACGTCTCCAGGAATTTATCCATTTCTTCTAGATTTTTCAAGTTTATTTGCATAGAGGTGTTTACAGTATATTCTCATGGTAGTTTGTATTTCTATGGGATCAGTGATGATAGCCCCTTCATTATTTTTTAATGTGTCTATTTGATTCTTCTCTCTTTTCTTCTTTATTAGTCTGGCTAGTGGTCTATTTTGTTAATCTCTTCAAAAAACCAGCTCCTGGATTCATTACTTTTTTAAAGGGTTTTTCGTGTCTCTATCTCCTTCAGTTCTGCTCAGATCTTAGTTATTTCTTGTCTTCTGCTAGGTTTTGAATTTGTTTGCTCTTGCTTCTCTCGTTCTTTTAATTGTGATGTTAGAGTGTTGATTTTAGATCTTTCCCACTTTCTCCTGTGGGCATTTAGTGCTATAAATTTCCCTCTAAACATTGCTTTAGCTGTGTCCCAGAGATTCTGGTAGGTTGTGTCTTTGTTCTCATTGGTTTTAAATTTATTTATTTCTGCCTTAATTTCATTATTTATCCAGTAGTTATTCAGGAGCAGGTTGTTCCATTTCCATGTAGTTGCTTGGTTTTGAGTGAGTGTCTTAATCCTGAGTTATAATTTGATTTCACTGTGGACTGACAGACTGTTATGATTTCCATTCTTTTGCATTTGCTGACGAGTGTTTTACTTCCCATTATGTGGTCAATTTTAAAATAAGTACGATGGGGTGCTGAGAAGAATGTGTATTCTGTTGATTTGTGGTGAAGAGTTCTGTAGATGTCTATTAGGTCTGCTCGGTCCAGAGTTGAGTTCAAGTCCTGAATATCCTTGTTAATTTTCTGTCTTGTTGATCTGTCTAATATTGACAGTGAGGTGCTAAAGTCTCCCACTATTATTGCGTGGGAGTCTACGTCTCTTTTTAGGTCTCTAAGAACTTGTTTTACAAATCTGGGTGCTCCTGTATTGGGTGCATATATATTTAGGATAGTTAGCCCTTTTTATTGCATTGGTCCCTTTATATAATATAAATTATATAATATAATACCATTGTATAATGCCCTTCTTTGTCTCTTTTGATCTTTGTTGGTTTAGAGTCTGTTTTATCAGACACTAGGATTGCAACCCCTGCTTTTTTACTGCTTTCCATTTGCTTGGTAAATATTCCTCCATCCCTTTATTTTGAGCCTATGTGTGTCTTTTGCACATGAGATGGGGTCTCCTGAATACAATGAGTCTGGACTCTTTATCCAATCTTCCATTCTGTGTTTTTTAATTGGGGCATTTAGCCTGTTTACATTTAAGGTTAATATTGTTATATGTGAATTTGATCCTGTCATTATGATGCTAAATGGTTATTGTGCCCATTAGTTGATGCAATTTTTTCATGTTGATGGTCTTCACAATTTGGTGTGTTTTTGCAGTGGCTGTTACTGGTTTTTTTACATATTTAGTACTTTCTTCAGGAGCTCTTGTAAGGCAGGCCTGGTGGTGACAAAATCTCCCAGCATTTGCTTGTCTGTAAAGGATTTTATTTCTCCTTCACTTATGAAGCTTAGTTTGGCTATATATGAAATTCTAGGTTGAAGATTCTTTTAAGAATGTTGAATATTGGCCCCCACTCTCTTCTGGCTTGTAGGGTTTCCAGAGAGATCTGCTCTTACTGTGATGGACTTCCCTTTGTGGGTAACCTGACCTTTCTCTCTGGCTGCCCTTAACATTTTTTTCCTTGATTTGAACCTTGATGAATCTGATAATTATGTGTCTTGGGGTTGCTCTTCTCAAGGAGCATCTTTCTGGCGTTCTCTATATTTCCTGAATTTGAATGTTGGCCTGTTCTTGCTAGGTTGGGGAAGTTCTCCTGGATAATATCTTGAAGAGTGTTTTCCATCTTGATTCCATTCTCCCTGTCACTTTCAGGTACACTGTCAAATGTAGGTTTGGTCTTTTCACATAGTTCTATATTTCTTGGAGGCTTTATTAGTTCCTTTTCATTCTTTATTCTCTAATCTTGTCCTCATGCTTTATTTCATTAAGTTAATCTTCAATCTCTAATTCTTCTGTTTTGTCAATTTGGCTATTGATACTTGTGTATGCTTCACTAAGTTCTTCTGCTATGTTTTTCAGCTCCATCAGGTCATATATGTTCTCTAATCTGGTTATTCTAATTAGCAATTCCTCTAACATTTTTTCAAGGTTCTTAGCTTCTTTCCATTGAGTTAGGACATGCTCTTTTAGCTCAGAGGAGTTTGTTATTACCCACCTTCTGAAGCCTACTTCTGTCAATTTGTCAAACTCATTCTCGGCACAGTTTTGTTCCCTTGCTGGTGAGGAGTTGTGATCCTTTGGAGAAGAAGCGGTGTACTGGTTTTTGGAATTTTCAGCCTTTTTGCACTGTTTTTTCCTCATCTTCATGGATTTATCTACCTTTGGTGTTTGATCTTCATGACCTTCATAGGTGGTTTATGTGTGGACATCCTTTTTATTGATATTGATGCTATTCCTTTCTGTTTGTTAGTTTTATTTCCAACAGTCAGGCCCCCCTGCTGCAGGCCTGCTGGTGTTTGCTGGAGGTCCACTCCAGGCCCTGTTTGCCTGGGTATCACCAGCAGAGGCTGCAGAACAGCAAAAATTGGTGCCTGTTCTTTGGTCTGGAAGCTTCGTCCCAGAGGGGCACACACCAGATGCCAACCACAGCTCTCCTGTATGAGGTGTCTGTCGACCCCTGCTGGGAGATGTTTCCCAGTCAGGAGGCACGGGGGTCAGGGATCCACTTGAGGAGGCTGTCTGTCCCTTAGCAGAGCTCAAGAGATGTGCTAGGAGATCTGCTGTTCTCTTCAGAGCCGTCAGGCAGGAACATTGAAGTCTGCAGAAGCTGCACCCACAGCCACCCCTTCCCCCCAGGTGCTCTGTCCCAGGGAGATGGGAATTTTATTTATAAGCCCCTGACTGTGGCTGCTGCCTTTCTTTCAGAGATGCCCTGCCCAGAGAGGAGGAATCTCTAAAATGCCTTTCCAATGCAGGCTGGATGTTTAATTGACATTCCTTTGAAAACTACATCAACCCAGACTAGCCTGCAGGCAGCTAAATTTTAGTGGCATTACATACACTTGGCTCATACTTCTGTAGTATTTTTAGCAAAACTTTCTTAAAGTCAGAATCTCAATATCTTTATTCTTCCCAGAGACTCTCATATTTAGTCTTTAGTATTTATTGAGCAAAAAGTAAATACATGATTGCAGACTCACTCATGTAATTATTATGTGTTCCTCAAATCTTAACTTTACCTTTTATTTTGAGATATGTTTCAGTTTCTGTATTTAATACTTTAAATTGTGAGTTTATCCAAATTTCTTACCTTCTATTCTTGTACAAACTCCTTTCCATTTATTGCATGTGCTATTTCTCATTAGTGACTTTGATTTGCCCATTTCTCATAGTCTAATTGCTATTTTCAATTATGCAGGTCCTTTGCTCTTTAATTCTGTGGTTTTTGCAATAACAGATACATTGAACCAGCTAAAGAACACTAGAACCCTTGACTAGGAGCTGCAATGACTTGCTTGCTTCTGCTTTCCTCTTGTGCTCTGGGAATTTTCCTAGTGGTTGACTTCAATCTTGATAGTGGTGAAAATATTTGAAGCATGATTACACTTCCAAGAGCTTTATAACTAGTCTAAGGATTACTGAATTGAAGTTGTGACTCACTTAATTTCAAAGCAGCACTGCAAATAGTCTCTTTAAATATCTGAGGTACATAAATAGCATGGTTAGACTAAATCATGCTTAAGAATAAGCGGTGGTAGCCTTCCTTTCTAAGAACAAAAAATTTGAAAGGACATCAGTTCATTTCCATTCAGCCAACTCTTGGTTTTGGTCCTATAGTGTAATTCTAACTTTGGATGACGCATCCAATTCCATGTGTTATCACTCTTGATGCAATAGATTTCAAATTTTCTTGGCTGTTACTTGCACAAATAAATTCAAGTACACATGAGATGGACACACACACATTTGCACACATACACATGTGAGGCAAAAGTGTCCAAGTTATATTTATATACTTATAGTGCTTACAGTTACTATAATTCATTCTATTTATTCTATATGTAAATTATTATTGGTCATAGAAGTAGCATTTGCTGCTACATTTATTTCACATGACATAAAAGTGTTATGAACTGCAGTTTGAAAAACCCAGTCATGTGTAGATAACTTTGAATGAACTGGTTTTAGCAGGATATGGGATGCAGAACAGGCACAAAATAGGACTAGAATAGTTTTGAGCAGTATCATTAGAATGCTTTCTCTTAAGATATTACATACCTATGTAAAGCACTCTGTACTTTCCAATTTTACAAAGAATTTTTAAAATAACAAAATTTTAAATGGAAAATGTTTTGAGTAATCATCATCACCATTAGTGCATACATGCATTTGGAAAATATTTGACACCTTGCAGTGTTAAAGACTTGCAAACCATCTGGTTTTCACATTTCCTAGTAGTATTTCAATTTTTGAAGTACTGTTATAGCTGTGAAAATAATCCTATTTGATGGAAAAAACCTAATTTTTAACTTTCTAAGGTCTTTACAATGTTTTAAAAAATCCTACATCAAAATGAAAAATATGATGCCTGGTTTTAAAACATCAGTTGTAGAATTCTAAGCATATATTAATAAAGATCAATATTTAGAAGAAAATAACAGATTTGCTCAACCACGTGACCACTTAAAATGTTATAATTCGTGATCTATTGTTAGATTCTGTTTCCAACATCTGATAGAAAAAGTGTACAGGGGATGTTAGATTCACAGCTTGATATCCTTAAGATGCATAAAGTTCATTAAAAATAAGGAATGTGGACAGTGCAGGAAAGATCTAAGAGTCAGGTAAGTACCTACATTACCTGTAAAGAAAAACACTTTCATTGTGTTTCGTGTCCAAATAGTCATACCATCAAAACAGTCATGCCATAGGGGCTGTGCAAAGAAAACAAAACAAACTGAATGCTTACCCTAGATCTGAGACAGCTGTTGAATGTGAAAAATCCATGTTGAGACTTGAAACAATTTAAAACAGATTCTTTATTTTATAAAATCTATCAGCCAGTAAAGTATGCTTTTTGAGGATAACATTTCATTCATTCATTTAATAAGTATCCATTGAATATTTTCTATGTGTCAGTGTGTTAGATGCTAAGAATTTAATAATAGGCTATGTAGGATCTCTGCCTTCCAGTTTTCTTTTTTCTATTTATCTAACTTTTACTTTCTTTTCTAGTTTTTACTCCCTTTCCTATGAAAGGGTCACTTTCATAGACCTCATTCATTTTCTGTGGCAAGCAATTTTCTTTTCATTGATTTTCACTAATTGCTGACTCCTATATGCTTTTCGCTCAGCTGTTTCCTTTAATTTTAGTCAACGCCTAGAATGTGCTTAGAATTCTCCCATTGAGAATATCAACTCTCAATTCTGAGAAAGTTGGGACTTCCAGTCCATTTGATCCCAAGGCACATAACTACGTATCTGTTGTTGTGTTACAAACAATCCCAAAATTGATAGGTCATTTCAATAATATTAACTTATTTTTCTTTACAAATCTGCAATTCTGACAGGGCACAATGGAGAAAGCTTATTTCTGTATGATGTAGCACAGAGTGACTCAAACTCCTGTGGCTTGAGGATGTATTTCCAAGTATGTGTACTAATGTGACTGTCAAGTTGATGGTGACTGTCAGTTTGGAGCTCAGCTGGGGCTATTAGTTGCAGGCTTTAGTTTCCCTCCATGTGAGGCTCTCCATGACATGAGCTGCATGAATTTAGATTCCCGACATTGCAGCTGGGTTCCAATAGTGAATGTGCCATGAAAACTAGGCAGAATCTTCTATGCTTTTTATGACTGAATATTAGAAATCCCAGAATATCACTTCTGCCAAATTCTATTGGTAAAGGAAGTCATCAACTCAAGAGGAATTAGACCTCACCTATTGATGGGAGAAAGTGAAAAATAATCTTTTTTCATCTTTAACTTAACACATCTAACAAATATGTCTGATAGCTCATTCCTAGCCTGGTCTTAGATATGGTTCTGAACCTAGAGTTTGTCTTTCTCTTTTACATACTCTTTTTTTTTCCTCTTTCTCTTTCTACCTCTGCAGTATGTTAACACATCTTGCATTTATGGCTCCCCTAACCCTCTTAGTTCTTCTCTGTCTTTTATATGTGTCATATAAGGTAAAAAAAGGTATCCTGCGGGATGGATGAGGTTTCCACAACAGAGAAGGATTGACAGTGATACTTTCACCCTTTTGTTTGACTTGTGTTTCTGTGTATCGTGGTTTACCTGTGCCCAAGTCAGTGGCTTTTAAGTTTCTATTATCTAGTTTTGATGTAATTATCATCATAAAGTATTGATGGCAGCTGGGCGCAGTGGCTTATGCCTGTAATCCCAGCACTTTGGGAGGCTGAGGCAGGTGGATCACCTACGTTCAGGAGTTCAAGACCAGCCCGGACAACATGGCAAAACCCCATCTCTACTAAAAAATATAAAAATCAGCTGCGCGTGGTGGCACATGATTATAATCCTGGGTACTCCAGAGGCTGAGGCAGAAGAATCACTTGAACCTGGGAGGCGGAGGTTGCAGTGAGCGAAGATCATGTCGTTGCACTCCAGCCTGGGCAACAAGAGTGAAACTCCGTCTCAAAAAAAAAAAAAAAAAAATTGTTGATGGTGTTTAAAATGATCACTCTGGAGAAGCATCAGGTTTAATCTCTGGAGTTGAACAAGAAATTAACAAAACTAATATTTCACCTAGCGCTGTCTATAAACTCTGCCTATACTTTGTTAATATACATTCTAAAAAGACAGTATCACAAAAAATCAGCCAACAATTGCAATTATCAAGACCTATTTAATACAGTTTGCAACCATAAGCATTGTTCTACGTGTATTCCTTGTTTTGGGATTTTAGCCAATGATATCATTCATAGCTTCATATTTTAAAATACTACCTAGCTTATCTATATGTAACCCTTTTAAATTCTAAAATGTGTGTATATTTTATAATATATATAATACAGTGGTTAATAAAAACTTATTTATAATAGCAAAATATTTTATATAAATTAATAACTTTTTATATAGTATGTATGTAAACATTTTCTACTGAGATAGTGGAAAATTTAAATGTTTTCATAAGTGGCCTCTAATTCTGTGAAATAATTTTTATGTCTTTTAGCGACCTGGTTCTAATCTACCAATATAATCCTAGAGCCACTACTTCACAGGACTGTTGGCTCTCAAACTGAATTTTTTTCTTTATTTGTTGATATTCTTTCAGCTGTATTTTGAAATCTCCTACACGTTTGTCTGCATCACAAAACTTTAGTAATTAGAAAATTCCACCTTTTTAAAAAATTTTACTTTAAGTTCCAGGATACAAGTGCAGAACGTGTAGGTTTGTCACACAGGTTTATGTGAGCTATGGTGGTTTGCTGCACCTACTGATCCATCATCTGGGTTTTAAGCCCTGCATGCATTAGCTGTGTGTCCTAATGGTCTCCCTCTTCTCACCCCCCACCTGCCGACTGGCACCAGTGTGTGTAGTTCCCCTCTCTGTGTTCATGTGTTCTCGTTGTTGAACTTCTACTGATGAGTGAGAACATGTGGTGTTTGGTTTTATGTTCCTGTCTAGTTTGCTGAGGATGATGGCTTCCAGCTTCATTGATGTCCTGCAAAGGACATGAACTCATTCCTTTTTATGGCCGCATAGTATTCCATGGTGTATGTATGCCATATTTATTTTTATCCAGTCTATCTTGATGGGCATTTGGGTTGGTTCTGTGTCTTTGCTATTGTAAATAGTGCTGCAATAAACATACCTGTGCATGTGTCTTTATATAGAATGATTTATATCCCTTTGGGTGTGTATATATATATATATATGTATACACACACACACACATACACCCAGTAATGGGATTGCTGGGTCAAATGATATTTCTGGTTCTAGAATCTTGAAGAATCACCAGTGTCTTCCACAATGTTTAAACTAATTTACATTCCCACTAATGGTGTAACAGTGTTCCTATTTCTCCACAGCCTCGCCAACATCTGCTGTTTCTTGACTTTTTAATAATCACCATTCTAACTGGTAAGGGATGGTATCTTATTGTGGTTCTGATTTGCATTTCTCTAATGATCAGTGAGTTGAGGCTTTTTCATATGTTTGTTGCCACACAAATGTCTTCTTTTGAGAAGTGTCTGTTTATATCCTTTGCCCACTTTTTGATGGGGTTGTTTTTTTCTTGTAAATCTAAGTTCCTTGTATATTCTGGATATTAGAACTTTGTCAGATTGGTACATTGCGAAATTTTTCTCCCATTCTGTAAGCTGCCTATTCACTCTTATGATAGTTTCTTTAGCTATGCAGAAGCTCTTTAGTTTAATTGAAAATTCCACCTTCTATTTATCCTTAGTTACATTATTCCACTTTAATCTCTTCTTAATTTCTTCAGCACAAAGTATGTATTATAGAGCCATTTGTCTTGCATTATTGTTAATGTTCCCTAATCTCTTCAGCTAGGTTGTAAACTCTCTGAAGTCAAAAAATATTTTTAAATATAAAAACTGCTGGAAGAAAAAGAACAGGGAAGAAGCTAAAGAAAAAGTATTCAGAACTTAAGGAGGGATATAAACTGTTCTTGTAGTTTGATGATTCATTTCAAAATTAGGATACAAAAATGTGACTGGGAAATTAGCTTTTTCTTTGATGTTGCTTCAGAATCAATATAGACAAACATTTGTCTTATTTAGATTATATGCCAAAAAACCATTTCCTATGCTTAGTTGTGTTAAGATATTATGGGGAATTTATCCTGACATTAGTTGTCCACATACATAGAGGAAAATCTCTCATAGTGTAATCTTTATTTCCTTCTCAAACAACTTCATTGAAAGTCAAGTTTACTATAACACAATATGAAAATAACTTTAGACTTTCAGACTTTTCTTGTAATGTTTTGGCAATTATTGTTATCAAAATTCATGAGAACAGAAGTGAATACCCTTGTGTATTAGAGTGCTTCACTTCTTTTACTCATTTTTCAGTCATGATCTCTTTGGGTTCACAGCTTTCTTTGCAGAAATTCATGCTGGAAAATTGAAACTAAGATGCTTCCAAAAGTCATAAAATTCCGAGGTATACCATAGTGTAACTATTTATTACTGAGAACGTACTATAGATGACTTGACTAAGCACTTTATGTGGACTATCTTCTTTATTCTTTGCCTCCTTCATTATTAAACCTGAAACAGTGCCTGAGACACATCTTGTGTGCAAGTAGTTTATTTCAAAGGCTATAAATGGAATAAAAGATAAGGGATAAGGGATAGCACAATGGGGAAGAAAAGAAAGCCAATAGGGGTAGATATTGACCTGTTTACTATAGTGGAGAATTGATGCTCAATTCCATTAGAAATATCTTCAGGAACTCTGTAGAATGCACCTCAGAACGGACTGCCCAAAAGGATAAGAAACTGAAGGATGTTGTTGGTTGTGAGCTCCCTCAGCTTCCAAACTGCACTTTTGTGCTCATGCTAAGAGACTTCTTGCTTTGGAGACAGACTTAAGACTGGAAGGAAAAGATTCCAAACTTTGCCAAAGTGGGACAGCAGTTCTGAGCAAGGAACTGTCCATCAGTATTGGACTGAAATCAAGTTAGCCAAGAAGATACTTTATAATCCATAATTTAGAGCTGAAAAACTCTTCTAGAGTTAAAGAAGAGAAGTAAATTATGCAATGTGATACAGGTAGGATTTGGTGAATTCATTGTTCAAAACAACTCCATTGGGCTTCGAAACCAGAACTCTAGTAATATAGGCTGAGATATAGTGGTACTGGTAGGGGAGGACATTAAACAAGTTACAGCAAATAACAGCTCTCTTAAGTGTCTTAAAGGTGCTTATATAGTACAAAGCACTGTATGTAGTATAATATAAAGGATTTTTTATAATATAATCATTAAGAGCACACACAGTGGCACCAGACTGGTGGCTTCAAATCACACTTCATCTACTTCCTTGCTGGGTTTCCATGGGCAATTACTTGGCTGTACTTCCTTTCTTTTGTTCTTGTTTTTTTACAGTTATGTAAAAATAAGCTTTACAATAATTCCCAGCTCATAGATGTGTTGTGATAATTAAATGAGATTATGTAGGTAAAAATACTTCAAGCTAAACCTGGAGCACGGGAAGTTATAAAATGCTAGCTGTTTTTAATACTAATTCTATTTTATTCTTTTCCAAATTATATCACCACTTTCAACTGAGAAAGCAGTAATGTAGAAACATCATAGCTAGATTATGAGTTTCTCAGTGCAGGGGAATGTATTGTATTAATTTTTTTTAAACAATTAGCTACCAGACAGTTTATGTCATATGGTACTACATATACAGAAACCAACACACAAACTAACAAACTTTATCATATATTTCTTAAGATGGGCTGTTAATTGTTGTCAGATAAAGTCAAACTGGTATAGATACCTACACTTTAACTGAAGACTTTAAGTGACTTGAAATT
Source organism: Papio anubis (assembly GCF_008728515.1). Lineage (NCBI taxonomy): Eukaryota > Metazoa > Chordata > Mammalia > Primates > Cercopithecidae > Papio > Papio anubis. Next base: position 6,516,183 of record NC_044977.1, read on the forward strand.
TATGAAAACAATACAAGTTATGAAAAGCAACAAAACAATCATACTACGCTCTGAAATCAGTTTTATGTGGTAAATAATACAATATAGTTACCCTGTTAATTTAAGCATAACTACAACAGATTACAGATTCAATGCTGTAAGATACTGTTACAGCTTTGCCACACTCTCTTCAATAGCGTTGTTTTCCAATATGTTCTTTGGAATTCCTTAAGTTAGTATGGCTGGAACAGTAATATTCTCATACAATACATAATGTCTGTATCTGGAAGTCTACACGTTTTTTCAAGCTATTTTTATGTGTTTTGCAGTAGAGTCACATTTCTCTATATCAGGATCCTAATTACTATATAAGAGAACATTTTTAGTCTTTTCAAGTACACTTACTTCAAGTTTAAGTATTGAGTGTTCATAATCACCATTGTTAAAGATAATTTTTTTCCTTACGTTGTGTCCTTTAAATTACTGATTTCTTGCTTTGTTTTTATGTCCTAGAGTCACTGAAGCTTCAGCAGTGTTCAGGTCTTTTGATCGGTGGTTCATATTCTGAAATAGGGTGCCTTGTCACATACTGGTGTGTACTTCCACAAGATAGCATGGAATAGAGGAACGTTGTTAGTCTACTTTTTTTTCGGTAAGAAATGGAACTTTCTAATTGGAATCTGAAAACAAAATAAACCCATAAATGGTTGTTTTTATTTGCCAAAGCCATGAACAGTATAAACTTCCTGGGTGTCTTGACTGAATAGCTTCATTGGCGGACTATCTTATGACAGTTATTATTTAACCCCTCCAACTCCTCATATACAGTGGGCTGCACTTGCCCTGAGAAACTACTTAATACACATCTTTTGAATACATTACTATTAATGTGAGGACATTTTCATGTGCAGTGTGATCTGACTACTGAAGGAGTATAATATATAATAAAGCACAGTAGAATAAAGAAAAATTTGTTAATATGCCAAATATACATGGAACTAAGACATTTATGTAAGAACATATTTTTTACATATTTGTGTAATTATAAAGTAAAAATTTAAATTAATTTTCACACTTTTTTTTTCTTTTGAGACAGTGTCACACTGTGTCGCCCAGGCTGGAGTGTAGTGGTGAGATCTCGGCTCACTGCAACTTCTGCCTCCTGGACTGAATCAAACCCCCACCTCAGCCTCCCAAGTATCTGAGAGGACAGGTGCTTGGCACTACACCTAGCTAATTTTTGTATTTTTTGTAGAGATGGGGTTCACCAGGTTGGCCAGGGTGGTCTCAAACTCCTGGGCTCAAGCAATTCACCCATCTCGGTCTCCCAAAGTGCTGAGTTCACAGGCATGAGCCACTGCACACAATTGCACACTTTTTTCCTAATACAGTATTTTGAATATTGGAGTATTTATTATCTAGCTTAATAATATTAATGCAATAAATACAGAGTTTAATAGTTGCCAACCAAAAATGCAACAGCATGAAAATATTTACTTATTAATGCTCATGAGTCTGTCTGTTACCTGTTTTGCTCTTCCTGTCTTGACTGAACTCATTTGTGAGTTTGTAGATGACACCGTATTGGTTAAGCAGTTCTGCTAATTTTGGAAGTGCTCTGTCATATGTTTGATTGCCATATACCTTTAAGGTCAGTCTGTGATTCCCTTATTTGTGACAATCAGACTTTTCTGCATATCATCTCCCATCCTCCAACAGGCTCTCTTGGACTTGTGCATTTGGCAGTTGCTGGATTCCCACTGAAAGTATTCCAGACCTTTGAAGTTTGTACTTGGGATTCCACAAGAAAATATTCTACTGGCCAAAACAAGTCACACGTTAGCCCATATTCAAGAAGGGAAATGTACTCTGTCTATTGATGAAGGGGTTTGAAAGTCAGATTGGAAATGGCTTGGAGATAAAAAGAGAATAAAGTATTAGGGTGGTTTTTAAAATCAGTCTATTACTATAGCTTTAAGAAAATGTGCTAAAATATTTATCTTAAAAATTTAAGCTTTGTCTTTCTTCCACGAAGAAAACCAGTATTAAGTTGTTTTAATTGCTTAACCTTACATCTGATTTTTCATAAGCCTATTGCAAAGTCATTTGACATTTTAAAATTGTTGTTGTAGAATTATATTGATCTCTATTATCTATGAAGAAAATACTGCTGGCTTATTCTTTAGGCCTATTGTTTTGAAATCAGAATAAGAGTGCCTTGAAAACACATGAAGACCTTGCGCTGAATGAGTGGGCAAAGGTACCGTTAAGGGGATAGTTTTCTAGATAATCAGCCATGGTGGGAACCTCTGCATTTAGACATGTTTTCAATTAGAATTCATTCAGCCTTTGCTGTGTTCCATCGTAGATGTGTCTCAAATTTTACCTCTTTTTTTTCCCCACAGACATCCCAGAGCTAATGTTTCTCCAATTTACAGATGAGGATACTGAATCAGAGAGGTTAATTGATTTATCTGAGCTCATGCCATTAGCAAAAATTTGAAAGCCTTAACACACTCTTTAAATCCATTATCCCATTTCCCACTATACTACAGATTTATCTCAAAGTGGTACTGAGTGGCATTTGAATTGAATGAAATCATTTGTTGTATGACAAGTTGGGAGACCCTTAAAAAATCCAGATAAATTATGATGAATATTTTATTCAAGGAAGTAACCATGAAAAGACAAAAATGAATGTTTGGATATAAAATTTAGTGAATGTCTTTTAATCTTTATTGCGGAACCAGAATGTTGAACCCTCATAAAGTTAATTGAAGCAATACTTGAGAAATTGACTACTACCTATATGCAGAAATAATCTAGTGACAGGAAGCTTTAAAACTGACGTAATTAAAACAATTATTTGTGCTTTCTACAATCATGAATGAACTTTATTTTGTCTAACTCAATTATTTTATGTATGCTGCAAAACGGCTTACTATTTTTATCCTATATATGAGGTAGAGATACAGTATTTTTTTAAAACTTTTTAATAGAAAAGAACATGTATAGGTGCAAATATATTATTTCACTTTGTCAGTAAGCCATAAAATATTCATGTACAGCAATATTTCATTTATTTTGATTATGTGAGAATGGTTTTCATAATTATTGGAAATGCTTATTCTGAAACAAAATTTTCTTCCTTCACATCTACTATAAAACAAAAATATTTTAAGTGGGCATAACAGTACTAGCTGAAAATGATTCAAATCAGACACATGCCGTGATATAAGCCAAACACTTTCTTTTTTAATTTAAAATTGTTTTCTCATAGAATAAGTAATATTTTACCCTTGAAGGATTTTCTTTCTTTCATTTGTGGAAAGACCAGATGGGTCTCACAGGTCATTCACAGTTATGAAAGAAACAAAAAAAAAAATCTTCTCAGAGGCGAGATATCCTTTATTTTTCACTAAAAAACAAATTATTTGCTTGGATGGAAACCTTTTGTATAGCAGTGTAATTGCTGATATCTGTGGGGCGTCTTGGAAAATGAGATGCTGTCTCAAGGAGTTATAACTTATCCTTGTGCATAAAATCTGAATAAATAAATGGGAGCAGACCTTGAAGTTTCTTGCAGAGAGGAGATACATGAAACACAGCTGAGAAATCAGGACAAAAATATCAAATGATAACAAGTGAACACAGTAAAATGATTTAGCAGTGGGACTAGCTTGGTCTTTTTTTTGTTAGGTGTGTTTTAAAGAAATGTTCTAGCTTTTCGTAAAGAATTATGTCTTCTCTTATCTTCAAAAATATCAAATACTATGTATATAAAGCCAAATGCTTAAGATTAAAAATTTAACTACTTTGTCTTATTTTTGTGTATTTAATTAATAACAGTTTGCAAAATAATCTATGCAACAAGAAGTATGTATTAAGTGCCTGCTATGAGGCAAACTCTGTTCTTGACACTCTGGGTAGAGCAATGAACAAAATAACCAGAATGTGTTTCATCTTGGAGTTATAAATTATAGAATAGAAATAATAAACAAATAAATACATAATAGGTAAGTTTGTGATAAAACCTTTGAAGAAATTTAGGAATATCTGGGGAAGGTCTTTCTGAAAATGTAATATTTGAGAACAGGTATTTTTAGGAAGGGATGGAACAAGCCAAATATATATATGGCTCTAAGACCAAAAGTATTTAATGAGTTCATGGAACATAAAGGAAGTGAATGAGACTGTATTAAAGGTATAACAGAAGATTATAGCCCTATACCATATAATAGTCCTTAGGTATTTCAATGAGCTTACTTTAGTGTCAAATATCAATTCATATACTCCTGATATTGTGATTTAATTTTTAAGTATATACTTGTTGGTGCTTATGAAATTTGTTTAATTAAACTCAAATTTCAACAATTTGAAGAACCCGAGGTAAAGTAAAAGCTTAAGATTTTCCTTCTCTTACTTCCTATCCCATCCATTTCCCAACAGTAGAATAGGATTGAAGATTAAAATATCCCAAAGAACAAAACACAAGAGGGAAGGAGCATGACTATTTCTAGAAGCTCAGTACAAATGTCATGTCTGTGTCTGAAACATCAAGAATTGTGGAAATACCTCAAATGGGAACAGATTAAAGAATAAAATAAACACTTCCTAAAATTTTGCCTTACTGAGAAAGGAGCACAGTATCACAGGAAGTGAGTAAAGGAGAACTTAAACACACAGCTTGAGGGACTAGGGGGAATATTGAAACAGGCTGTGTGATTAATAGAAACCACTCCCCCTGGATTGTCTTTGCACTTACAGATAAGCAGTGTTGAAAAAGTAAGAGGAGGGGGATGGGAAATTGGGAGGAGCCAGGCAAGATAGCTGATTAGACGCAGCTGGGAAACAACCCTTTCAGCAAGAGGAACCAAAATATGTAGTAAACCATCACACTTTGAACAGATCTTTTGAGAGAAAACACTGAAAGTCTGTAGGCAATGAAGACACTATAGTTGAAGAAGGAAGAAGGTGGGGATCCTGCTCATAGTCCCCATGTGCCATGACTGGCCTTGGTCTCTAACTGAACCTAAGGAAGGGGTGAGTGAAGGAAACTTGGGGCATTGCTCTCCCACTGTAGACCTCTGGGAACTTAGCTACAGGAGCTTCCACAACCCCATTAGACCTTTGAACTGGCAGGAGGAGACTTTCAGAGATCAAGCAGAGGAACAACTCAAACTTACATGGATCTCAGAAGATTTCTCTGCACAGTACAGCTGCAACAAAACGCAACCATAGGTGTAGCCCCCAGGGCTATCCATCTTGCCCTAAATGGATGCAACTCCTGTGGATCAGCTGGGCCCAGAGAGAGCAGAGTTACCGTTGCTGCAGGACCAGGTCACATCTGATCTATATCCCTACTTGCCTGCCAGCCCCTTCCAAGACCACATGTCTGGCCGCTCCTGCAGAAGAGTGCCAATGGCATGCCTCCAGTGCTCCACCTGACTGTTTTGCTGGTGACCTGGGGGAGCATTTCAGCCCCTACAACACAGCCTGTGCTTGACCTCAAGGGGCCAGAGGACAAATCTGTGCCTGGTCCCAACTCCCCAGGATTCAAGAACATCACCCAGGGTGTTAAGCTGAAATCTGCGGCTTAAGCTCAAGCAAGAAAGGAGCCCCCACTTTCAGAAAACAAAAAAAGTGTGCTGAAGGTTTGTATGCTGGCATGGGAGCTGGGTGTCCCTTCACAAGACCAGTATGGGAAGGGTGTGCATAGATAGCCAGATAAGCTTCCTCCCAAAGAAGCCCCATAGCTTGAAACATCTGGAACAGCTGAGTGATCTGGTTGTAGAAGGCTTGGGAAAAGAAGGCTTGGCTCATTGGACTGCTCCTGAGGAAGACACTGGAGTAAGACCCATTGGGTTGGATGAATGTGAGCCCACAGCCATCTGCCAAGCTGAAAACCCAAGACCATGGACACCACACTGATTACACACCTCTGGTGCTACTGCCCTGCCCAAGTATCCTCCATGCTTGACCCATTGTATCACCAGACCACAGACATACTCCACAACTTACTCTGACTCTAGTAATCCCATGAAGCTGCGGATCCCCTGCTGGCCTAATTCATGGCTTGGGCCACCCCGAAGTGGAGGGGCACAGCCTGCCAAAGTCCCCCTTGGGGCAAATAAAATGAAGGTATGGTGCCAATACCTTCATTGGTGTAGGCATTTTAAGCTTGTAAGCTTTCCTCTTAGCAAGGCTTTTGCTGCTTGAGGACATCATCAAGCCCCAGGAATGAACAAGGAAAGCATCTCTTGTCCCCTATCTTCCCTAGAACACTGCTCCATACACACTGAAATAGAAAAGGGGTGCACAACTGAGTAAAAGGTGGTTGGAGCGTCTTACTGTTAAGTGCCACCTACTGTACTACAGCCTAATTTGAACCACCAAGCAAAAATACATTGCCTCAACACACTGCCTGTGAAAACTCACTACAAGAACCTATTTACAACCAAGGAACCTGTTCAGATCCTTGGCCCTTTGAAAGCACCCCGAAATGAAGCCAATCAACTATACACAACATACACCAGAAACTTTCAGGGGAAATAAAAACAAACAAACAAAAATGCATCCAAATGTTGGCAAATTCAAAAAGAAAAATAAGTGTAATTTCCCTTGGATTAGAAAGAATCAGTGCATGCAAGAACTCTGGCAATCCAAAAAGTCAGGATGTTTCACTATATCCAAAGGATTGCACTAGCTTCCTAGCAATGCACCCTAACCAGATTGAAATAACAGACGTAATTCAGAATCTGAATTACAGGAAAGCTCAACGAGATGCAAGAGAAAATTGAAATCAATCCAAAGAAACCAGAAAGAAATTATCCAAAATTTGAACAATGACATAAATATGTTAAGAAAAGCAAACAACTTCTGGAACTGAAAAATTTGCTATAAAATTATAAAATTACAATAGAAGCTTTAACAACAAACTAGTCAAGCTGAGGAAAAAATTTCAGAGCTCTAAAACTGACCCATTGAATCAAGAAAACAGTAAAGAAAAAGGAAATTACAAAAATGAACAAACCCTCTGAGAAATATGGGATTATGTATAGTGAGCAAACCTGGAACTCATTGGAATTCCTGAGAAAGAAGAGAGAGTAAACAACTTGGAAACCATATGTGAGAATATAGTCAATGAAAATTTCCCCAGTCTCACAGGAGATATCAACAAGCACACAAAAATAACTAAAGAATTCCTGAGAGATATAAGGTGACCATCTCCAAATGCACATATTCAGACTTTCCAAGGTTCATATGAAAGGAGAAAACTAAGAAATCTAGAGAAATGATTGTATCACCTGAAAAGAGAACTACAGGAGGCTAACAGTTAATTTCTCAGCAGAAACCTTATAATCCAGAAGAGATTGGATGCCTATTTTTTAACATTTTTTAAGAAAAAAAAAAAATTCAAAAAAGAAGTTTTTATCCCACCAAACTAAGCCTCATAGGCAATGGAGAAATAAAATCTTTCCAAAGCAAGCAATCACTAAAAGAATGTGTTACCTCTAGATCAGCTTTATAAAAGATGTTTAAGGGAGTTCTAAATATGGAAATGAAAGAATGATAGCTACAATGACAAAAGCACACATTAATTACACTGCCCAGACTGTACAAAGCAACTACACAATCAAGACTACAAAGCAACCAGCTAATAGCCCCACAAAAAAATCAAAACCTTATATATCTATATTAACCTTGAATGAAACTAGTCTAAATGCCCCACTTAGAAAACATAATGGCAAATTGGATTTTAAAAAGACCCAGCTTTCTGTTGTCTTCAAGAGACCCATCTCATGTGTAACAATACCCATAGGCTCAAAGTAAAGAGATGGAGATCTATCAATAACGCAAATGGAAAATGAAAAAAGAAGTGGTTGCTATTCTTATATCAGACAAAGCAGACATTAAACCAGTGCTAGTAAAAAAGGACAAAGTAGGTCATTATGTATTCATAAAGAGTTCAATTCAACAAGAAAACTTATCTTGCTTAAAAACTTATGTCCACTTAATGTTGGAGTCCTCAGATTACAAAAAAGTGCTTCTAGACCTAGTAGAAGACTTAGATAATCATTGAGAGAAAACTAACAAAGAAACTCTGGACTTAAATTTGACACTTGAACAATTGAACGAAATGGACATCAAGCAAGGAAGGAGCCCCCACTTACGGAATACTCCACTTAACCACAGAATATACAGTCTCATCTGCACAGGGAAGATATTCTAAGATCAACCACATTTTTGACAATAAAGTATCTCAATAAATTCAAAAAATTAAAATCATGCCAAGCATATTCCCAGACCATGGTAGAATAAAAACAAAAATCGACACCAAAATGGACTCTCAAAACTACACAATTACATGAAAGCTAAACAACTTGTTCCTGAATGACTTTTGGTTAAACAATAAAATTAGGGCAGAAATAAAACTTCCCCGAAACAAAAATACATGTACAACATACCAAAATTTGATATGCAGCAAAAGCCTTGCTAAGAGGAAAGCTTACAAGCTTAAAATGCCTACACCAACAAGTTAGATCTCAAATTACCAATCTAACAGTATGTCTAAAGGAACTAGAAAAGCAAAAACAAAAAACAAAAAACAAAAACTCACCCCAAATCTATCAGAAGAAAATAACTAAAATTACAGTAGAACTAAATGATATTAAGATGCAAAAAACATACAAAGGATCAACAAAATAAAAAATGGTTTCTTTGAAAGGGTGAATGAGATGGATAGAATGATAGCTAGATTAACAAGAAAAACAAAGATCCTAGTCTTCTACTAGGTCTGGAAGTACTTTGTGACAAAAGTTACACTAAAACGGATCCCACAGAAATACAAAAGTTCCTAAGAGACTGTTTTGAACACCTGTATGCACACGAACTCAAAACTCTTCAGGAATTATTGTTTCAGGATTTCAGTTTCTTCCTGATTCAATCTTGGGAGGTTGTATGTATTGAAGAATTTATCAATTTCATTTTTTGCCCGGTCCTAATATGGGTTATGTCCTGTACCTTGTTCTTTATTCACTGTCCTTGAGTAATCCAAATAACAAAGCTGATAATATGATAGTGATGCTAGAACCATGAGTATCAGAGCCATATTCCCAACTGACTGCTTGACAGTTCTACCTGAGTGTTATTGGCTGAATTTTGTCCATTCACCTCACACCCCTAATTTATATGTTGAAGTCCTAACCCTGCTACTTCAGACTGTGACTGGACATAAAGGTCTTTAAATAGATAATTAAGGTCAAATGAGGTCACTAAGATTGCCCCTAACCCACTATGATTCATGTCCTTGTAAGAAGAGAGTAGGACAGATAAAGATCATGTGAAGACACAGGGAGGAGATAGTCATCTGCAAGCCAAGAAGAGAGACCTCCAGAAGAAATAAACACTGCCAATAACTTGACCTCAGACTTAGACTCAAGAATTGTGAGAAAATAAATTTCTGTTTTGTAAGGCAAGCTATTGTACTTTGGTGCGAGAGCCCTAGCAAATTGATGCACTAAGTATTCCACCAACTCAAACATATCTCTAAAATGGAATTTGTGATCTTCCTCGTCAAATTTAATCTTCTTCCTGGGTCACCTATCTCAGCCAGTGCTGACTTTATTTACCTAATTCCTCAAATCACAAACAATATCTTCATTCTTGACTTAGTTTTCTCTCTCCCTATGGTTTGATAACAATAGGTTCTCTTTAAACCACAAAGAAAGCCCTCCAGTCCATCCATTCTATCTTCCCTGTCATCAGCCCAGTTGAGGTCGTTATAGTCTCTTACTTGAATTACTGCTCGAGTGTTCTCAATGACCTTACTGCCACTGTTTTGTGCCCTCCAACACAATGTCTCTGAAATGCGTATCTGCTCACCATTACTTGCCTACTTCTTTCTTGTCGTTGCTTTGCTTTAAGGATACAACTCAAAATGTTTATCATTGGCTTTAAAAGCTCTTTGTGAACTTTCTTGTGTTTGTCACTCTAGTTTGATTTCACTCCACTGTACTTCTAGAAAACTTTGATATAGAAACTGAACTTGTCTTTTTCATTTTCTTGGTCATGTTGCTGCTTTCTCTCTCATCTCTAGGCCTCTGCACATGTTATTCTCTTTGAGAAACATTTCTCTTCCTTTTCCTGTCCCTATTTATAACCCTTTTCTGAGCTAACATCCCCCAGGTATTAGTTTTGGGAACGCTTGATCTGAGAAGATTTTTATAATCCTAAAATCTGGGTTAGGGTCTCATTCTACATGCACCTAAGCTTTGGTACAGTCCTATCCAGGCACTCATCAAATTACAGTGTTTTGCATATTGATGTGCCTGGACATCTCACTAGGTTGTAGTATTCATGAGAGCAGGAATACATTCCTATTAACTGGTAAAGTGAATACACATTGTAGGTATTCTATAAATACTTTTAGATGTATAAATGAATGATTAAAGAAGCACAATGTTAACTGAAATTACCCTGGTCTAAACTAAGGAATGTATAATATTCTGCCCTATGCTTTTCTCTTTTAACTAAATATTTTCAATGAACATGTATTGCATCTCTTAAAAATAGACTAACCCAAATATAGTATTTCTGCAAGCTTTATGTTTGTTTTTTTTTTTTTTTTTTTGAGACGGAGTCTCGCTTTGTCGCCCAGGCTGGAGTGCAGTGGCCAGATCTCAGCTCACTGCAAGCTCCACCTCCCGGGTTTACGACATTCTCCTGCCTCAGCCTCCTGAGTAGCTGGGACTACAGGCGCCCGCCACCTCGCCCGGCTAAGTTTTCGTATTTTTTAGTAGAGACGGGGTTTCACCGTGTCAGCCAGGATGGTCTCGATCTCCTGACCTCGTGATCCGCCCGTCTCAGCCTCCCAAAGTGCTGGGATTACAGGCTTGAGCCACCGCGCCCGGCCAAGCTTTATGTTTTTAAGGTGTATGCTGAAATGAAGCAGGCTACAGTATTTGTTTTTATACATATGTAAACTAAATATATATTTAAAACATCACTTGTTATTTTTACTTCCAGTGTAATTTAAACATACTTATGACTATTCTTACTTTCAACTGGAAGGGAAAAGTTTTGTATGTGTCAGGAAAATAGCATAATGTAGTATTCTTTAAATAATTTAATGTTTGAATGTTATATAAAACTAAAGCAAAATTTAAATATACTCATTATTTAAATGTTATCATGGATATATGTACCATCAATTTCCTCGTGTAAAATGATTGTATTATCCTGTTTTATTCTGCAATTTCCCATTTAATAAAGATATGTCATTGAAAACTTAGCTGTTCTAAAATTTTGTTCTTCTCAAGCTACTAACTTTTCTGATCATAAAATTTATTTACTAACTGATCATAAAATTTATCTTAATTTTGAACCTCCTAAAGTTGTCTATTAATAAGTTTAATGTTTCCCAATGAAGGCCTTGTATCTGAATAAACAGTCAATAAAATATTACTGGCTGACAAGTATATTCATATTCACATAACAGAATGAATTTATTTGGCTTTATTACCCATATGTTCATCACAGTTTTGCCTGATTAGTGTAATGCTTGAGAGAGCTGACAATGACTGTGCTCTATCTTAGATCTTATCCTCTCTGCAAATCAACTTACTAACTAACCTCTCTGCAAATCAACTTACTAACTAATCTATATAATAAAGATGATAAAACATAATAATGCTACTTTATTATATTTCTTGTGAGAATTAAATGATATGATGTATTTAAAATGATGAATACATAGTATATAAAAAGTTTAAATAAATGTCATTTCAAAGTGATTGACAATATCCTGTCCACTATTCCCCTCAAAAATATGTTTGTTATTTTCTGTTGTGTGGAATAATTTGCATTATGCAATGTCATGGCAGTCCCTTCTCTGCCAAGTCTATAGAGATATAAAATTTCCCTAATATTTGACTTGTACTTTCTGAGGTTTTAGAAGGAATGACCACCATTCACCATTGTTTTCTTATAAAGAAACTTGTATTGACCACATTTTTCAGTTTTTAGTTATTGCTGCTTTAAATCATTTTGTTTGGAAAATATCCAGAATCTTTGTCAGAATGTTGATTAGAGAGGTTATTAGCCACCACATTAACTCTTTCAGTTCACAAAGGTGCTGCTTGGGAAAGTGCCTGTGTAGAGAGCTGGCCAGTATCCTAAATTGAGAGCATTCATGTATCTTCAAAAATCCTTACTTTACTTCTGGGAACAATTCATGAAAATAAATTTTCCACTAAATAACAATGTGGGGTTAATATCTTTCCACATGTAAAGTGACTCACTTTCTCAAAATTGGTGAAATTGTTTTGTCCCTAGTAAGAGTTGAAAGCCCATTGTTATAATTTATGTCAACATTTACTGAATGCCAGCAGTACTTCAGGCAGCCAGTGTGACACAATTCTACATCGATACCCGTAATTATGCAGGTTAAATTAGTTTTGTTACATATATGCCAATACCCAATTTTTAAGCATGGATAATTTCATCTTATGTATTTCAAAGACAAAGTTATAGAGGACATCACACACATACAACAAAAAACTTTTAAAAGTTCAGTTGTTTCCTAGCTATGACAAGCTTCAAAAACTTGAAAAGGAGGATTGCTGACAAAGCAGAGAATGAGTCTACCTTCTTTTCAAACAACAATAACAAATGAAAGAAGAAACTAAAATTCAACCAGAAATAAACCCTTGATGGTTCTCCTGTCAGCCTGTCACCTACATGAAACACCTGCTAAAGCAAAGGCACACAGAGCAGCTGTTGCTGCTAAAAGTACTAATGCTAAAGCTTTCCACAAAGACTTTCATTAATATCAAATTGTGCTGACACGTTTTATCAACCCAGTGACACGGCCCATCTCAATTAGAATCTTCACAAGGCCGTCTCCAATGTCACAGTTGTGTCCAGCTTAGTATTCATACCATTTTCTTAGTGTATTGGAACTCAAGTTATCCTCTTCCCATTTTATATATCCTAATAGTGATGAACATTTACAACGTCTCTAAAATAGACTATTCTTACTGAGACAATAAAAGTCATTCCACTTTCTCCATATGTGGAATCTATAGATAAAAGTGGTGAAAATATTCTTGTTTGTATTTTCCAGTGTCTTCAAAATCAGTGAATCTTGCAACTAACTTCTCAAAGAAAGAAACCTGTAAAAACAAATACCAAAGAACAACAACAAACTCTGAAAATTCAGCATAAGTTATATAAGAGGAACTGAGACCTCAATTTGAATAACTCCTTAGGTTACCATACCTCAATTTCTTTTTTTTTCTTTATTTTATTTTATTTTTATTTTTATTTTTTGAGACAAAATCTTGCTCTGTCACCCAGACTGGCAGTGGCACAACCTTGACTCACTGAAACCTCCACCTCCCAGTTCAAATGATTCTCCTGCCTCAGCCTTCTGAGTAGCTTGGATTACAGGCGTGCACCACGCCATCCAGCGAATTTGTATTTTTAGCAGAGAAGGAGCCAGAACTCCTGACCTTAGGTGATCTGCCTGCCTTGGCCTCCCAAAGTGTTGGGATGACAGTCGTGAGCCACCTTGCCTGGCCCATACCTCAATTTCCTTGCGTATTCAGTTGCCATGGCCTGGAATGCCCCTCCATCACTTTTCAGCTTGGTGATTTCTAATCATTCTCACACATTCTTCAGGTGAAATATGTCGTCTTTCAGGTTTATTGAGGTAGAGCTAAATAATCCCTTATCTATTTATTACTAACGTTATATATACTTTATAGTACTTGTAACGTGAAGGTCACTATATTGTGAAACTGATAGCATGGACTTTGCTTTCTCCATTTGATAATTCTACTACCTAGCTCAGAGCCTGTTGAATATCAACGCAATTCGTATTTGGTGAATTAATAAATGAAATAAAAACATCACCTCAATAGAAATTAGCTAAAGAAATTATTATTGTAATTTGAACCGTATAGGCTGGTATAGTGAAGATTTTCCTATGGAAAGGAGCAATTATAGAGAAAAACTATTACAGAACACATACAAGTCAAATTGGCATCCTATTTTGAAGAACTGGTGCTTCTTTATTTTCCATATGTAAAACGGGGATGATTAATTCTGCTTGAAGCTGTGGGATTTGCTACCTAAAAAGCAAAAGTCATCTGAATCCAGCTATCAAAGCATAGTGTTTAGGACACTAATGAAAGGACTCCTGGACAATTAGTTTTGCATCTCACTTTTATCAGGGATTTATAAAGGTTGGATTATGTTCAGAGGAAAGAGATCAGGATAGAGAGAACATGGAATTATGTGATAATAAAAACTTATGTCACTTATAATGCGTAATATTGAGAAAAAAATATCTCAGAGAAGAAAAAACTAGAGCAAGGACCAGTGAGTAGAAAATGCTGGGAGAATTCAACAGAACACTGAACAATGGTTATGTGAACAATTAGTAAAATCTAAAGGTGAAACGGTCTATTTCAGAACACAGTGAATTATTTGTCAGTGAAGATATTCAAGCACTTGGTACAGGGAAATAAACCATTTTAAAAGGGCTGTAAGACGAGCGTGATTCCAAGGACTCTTCCTTTATCTAAATTCCATAATGCTAATATCCTAGTAAACAGTTAGTGTAAGACTTTAGGGCTCCAATTTTACAGCATATTTTAGTGTTTTAAATTTTTATTTTAATGCTTTAAAGAGACATCATGGAGACTTTTTATAAGATCATTTCAACTGTGGAAATCTCAGATTTGTACACACTTTCCTAGTATTAGAAGTGAAAATGTAATTGCTATTGATTTTAACTTAGTGTTTTTAGTAATGTGAGATTTATTACTTTCATAGAAATACACACCTCTACCCAATATTTCGTGCATTTTCTCCATAAATACCAAACTTGTTTGGCACTTTCCAATTTTGAAATACCTGCTGTTACTACTTCATTGTACTAGAGATCTTCAACATGGCAAGAAAAATAAATAAAAATGCATCTAGTTTGGAAAGGTAGTATTAAAACTGTCTTCATTCTCTGATGACATTGTATTTATAAAAATCTAAATCTATTAAAAACTGTTAGATATGTGAGATTAGCTAGTTTTCAAAATATTGCAGCATATATGATAGCACTAAAATATAGAACACTTAGATACATAGCATTTTTTATGCAAGACTTATACTGAAAAATTATAAAACATAGCTGAGAGAAATTTTAAAAGATAGAAATTACAGGACAGAGAATTGTGTTCACAGATGAGAATACTCAACATTGTTAAAATGCCAACTGTCCTATATTGATCCATAGATTGAATTCAATCCCAGTAGAATTTAGAAACTGACAACCTGATTGTAAAATTCATTAAAATGCAAAGGATCTAGAATAGCCAAAATAATTACGAGAAAACTCAAATTTGGCAGATAAGCCACTGCCTGTTTTGTTTAATAACCTGTATACATGCCAATGTTTGCTATTGATATCTAAAGACAACTAATGAAAATATTGTGAAATATTCCTTTCTCATGAATAATTTATTTTTTTAAAGTTTGAATATCAAGTATAAACTGTTCTGTACATTTTCCAACTTTAAAAATATTTTCCCTGTTCTATAAGATTTTTGTGTTGTTACATATTTAAAATGCCATTATTAATATTTCTCAATGAAGAATAATGGACATTCTTTATTGATTATTCTCATATTCAGTTTGCCTTTTTTATTTACTATTGTACATATGTCCATACACTTTGGTCTAGTAATTAAAATTATAACTGGTAATACATGCTATGAAAATAATCTTAAATACAGGGAAAACTCCAAGTATGGACCTTTTATGGATATCTATAATATATAGTTTCAATATATATTAAAAAGTTTAAATAATTTAAGTTATAATTTTTAAATATTTATATTTTATAAACAATAATCTACAAAATAATTGAATATATAGATTCATTCCATTAGATATAGATATGTTAATTCAATTGGATAATATGTATCAATAATACCTATCCAGTGTTTTCTAAATGAATGTTTCTAATTTACCTTGCCTCTGCTAATTTTCAAAAGGTAAGTTATGAAATACACTTGTCAAATTCAGAATTTAGGACTTCGAGCTTTGTTAAAATATCATATGAGGAAAAATGGTATATAGATTTATTTATATGGCTTTTTTTTACATCTATGAGATATTTTCATAAAACCTTATGGAAAATGCATATTATGAAAAATTTATGCATAGATTTCAAAAGTTTTGGCACCAAAATAAACTTGTACTAACTTGTAATGTGTCTGAACAGTATCTCAAACTAGGTCCTAAGGATTAGACATCAGTTTAAAGGGGGACCCTATCACAGCAACATGAATTCTGCTAAAATTGTGACAAGAACAAACACCACATTGATGATACAGGTAGGATAGAAGAATGGTGAAATCGCGATGCTTTATGCAAAGTTGGTAGGGACAATGCCCTGTGGAAATCAGTAGTATACAAATGGCTAACTCATTTAAAAATCTTATGAGACAATGTTGAAGACGAAGCCTGCAAAGGCAGTCTGTCCCCATCAATTTGCAAGGAAAAAACTTTGTTCATGCCCAAATTAAACAGGACCAACAATTAACAGCTGAAAGAACAGCCAACCCCGTAGACATCTCAATTTGTTCAGGTTACACCATTTTGAGTGAAACATTTAAATTGAGCAAACTTTCTACTCAATGAGTACCAAAACTGTTGTGCCCTGATCAGCTGCAGACAGGAGCCTGATCGACTGAGGACGAGAGCAAAACTTTCATTCAATGAAAATTTTAAACAAGTGAGATAAAGATCCTGAAGCATTTCCTTGAAGAATTGTAATTTAAGATCCTGAAGCATTTCTTTGAAGAATTATAACAGGCTATGAAACATGATTTTCCCAGGACAATTCTTAAGCTAAAAGGCAATCTAAGCAATGGCTACCAGTAGATGGAAGTAGTCGAGTCAAAGCACAAGTGGACCAGTCAAGAGCAAAGGTGACAGCAACAGGTGTTTGCGATGCTCAAGGCATTTTCCTTGTGGATTTATGAAGGGCCAAAGATTGATAATATCTGCTTATTCTGACAGAGTTTTGAGAAAGTTAGCCAAAGCTTTAGCAGTATTATACCTGAGAAAACTTCACCAGAGAGTCCTTCTCCACCACAATAAAGCTCCTGTTCAAACTTCTTTTAAAAAATTGCCACTTTGTGAGAATTTTAATGGGAAATCATTAGGCACCCACCTTACAGTCCTTACCTGGCTCCTTCTGACTTTTTATTTCCTGATTACAAAAACATGTGTAAAGGGCACTCATCTTTCTTCAGTTAATATCAAAATGATGGCATTAACATGATTAAATTTCCAAGACTGTCAATTCTTTAGGGATGAATTAAATATTTGCTATTATTGCTTACAAAAGTTTCTCAAACTTGATGGGGATTATGTAAATAATTTTTTTTTACTTTTATCTTTTAATTCTATTTTTTTCCACAAACTTTTCGGAGTTCACTCATAATTGCTTTTCAGTTGAATTATTATGAGGAATGCCTGTTTTGCTCTAGGCACTGCCGTCTATTTGACCTATTAATATTTTTCTCATACATCCATATTACTGCCATTCATATTACAACTGTAAAACTTTTCTCTGTAATTGTTTTGTAGCAAACGAGCTGTTTAACTTAAATGTTAAAAGTTTTATAGTCAAATAATATTTCTTTACAATTTTTTCAATACCTTTTGAGCTTAAGAATTCTTTACCTAGAGTGCAACAAATATTCAACTTTCATCTGGATTTCCTTTCATTTTATTACATGTAATTTACCTATTAACTGTTTGAGTTTTTAAATACTTTGGTATACGTTGTCAAGTGACGATATAATCTCCACTATGTCTGTTTTGCTTTATGTCCAGTTGGTAGTGAGCTACCCTACAATATTTCATGCACACTCTCTCCTTCACAAATCATCTGGAATACTTAACTGGAGTTTAACTGTTTCTGGTCACTATTATCTTACCCACTGATGTCTTCATTCTAGGTCAAGGCTTGTCAGATTACTTTTCATTGCCAAATATTTATTTTGTATTATTTCCTATGTATTCTTTCAAATAGACAATGATTCATTTAGCTGTTTCAAAATATCATTCAAATCAAAATTGAAATGTCATTCCATTGATATTTACAATAAATCTACCTACATTTTAATTTCTAAACCTAGAAATGCAAGTGTTTTTCTCAATTATGTGTATCATTTTAATAGATGTTGCACAATAAGTTACTTCTGAATATATGCCTTTAAAACAGATAAGTTTTTAGTTATGTACAGATGATTTTTCATAGAATCATTTTAAGAAGCAAGGTACCAACAAACACATTCTTTCGTAAGTTCTTACTGAGTAACTATGATATGCTTGGTTAAATGCTGGGTGCAGTCGTGGGCAATCATAAAATGAAAAACCACTTATCTTATAGCAGTCAAGGGTTATACACACTAGAGTGTTTTGAAGGTCAAGATACATTAAGGAGCTTAGAGTTTTTCTTGAAAGAAAAATCGTTTGAGCTGAGTTATTGTATTTATAAAACTGGAGTTTTAGAAAAAATTCTCGGCGATCATCTCATCTGAATAAAAGTGTGGAAGCTACTGGAAGATGAGAAAGCACCAAAAGGAAGGAATGTGGAAAGTATGTAACTATAATACAAACAGGTAATTAAATCTTGGTAAGAATGGTAGAAATGAAGTGAAATAAAAAGAAATAGTATGAGAAACATTGTAAATGTAAAATTGAGAGGAATTCAATTATTCTATAGCCAATTATTAAGCCTAGTATGGGTCAGGCACTGGGATAGGTAAGATAGTACAAATAGAAGAAGCAATATTTTTTTAAGTGATATCTAGAAAACGACGGAAATAGGCAAATAGGGATATACATTGTGTTATGAGATCATAAAGCCATGTTACAAGAGACGTTTATGTTATAAATGCATCCACAAAAGTGATGGGTCTGATACCTTCCAGGCCTTCAATTGAGCATGGACCATTTGTCCTGAATTTATTCAAACAACAAGTATTTATAGATGACATTTAGAAAGTACTAGACACTGGGGATACAAGAGTGAAGAAGACCAATATTGTTTCAAACTATGTAGAACTCAAAATTTGTTGAAGTGAACAAATGAGACACAAGGCAATTACACCACAGCATGATAAACACTGAAATGGGGGGATAATTTGTTAGTATGGTAGAAAACAATAAAAGTAACTAATCCAGACATTATGTGTCAAGAAAGCTTTCTAATACAAGGATTTTACAGAAGCAATATTTGAAAAATGAATACTTTTAAGCATAAATATATCATTAAAGAAATTTTCTGTATCCTGAACTAAAAAAATAAGAATGAATTTCATGCAGGCTAAGGTATCTGAATCAAAATGTTCCAACTGAATATATAAATTCAATAGTCATACATGTATTTGGAAAGCAGTAAAACATTGTAAAGGCGAAAGAAGAAATCATAATAGAATTACAATTTCAAACTAAAAAAAAACCCCTGATATAGCAAAATTTCTAATATGTAAGGAAAAAGTCTTAAACAATTTGTAACTATTAATAAATACATTAGAAAAAATAAAAATCAATAGTAAATGAGTAG
Source organism: Papio anubis (assembly GCF_008728515.1). NCBI lineage: Eukaryota > Metazoa > Chordata > Mammalia > Primates > Cercopithecidae > Papio > Papio anubis. The sequence continues at coordinate 6,535,810 of NC_044977.1, forward strand.
TGAGTCAGGCATGGTGGTACAGGCTTATAGTCCCAGCTCTGTAGGAGGCTGAGAAGAAAGGATTCCTTGAGCCCAGAAGTTCAAGGCCAACCTGGATAACATAAGGAGACCCTATCTCTAAAACAGAGTAAAATAATTTTAAAAGTGAGTAAGGCGTATTCAAACTTATTATGTTTAAAAAAAATGGTAGAGTACACTTGAAAGCAGATTAAAGTAATAAACATCAAAGTAGAAATTAAGAAGATACAATTTTTGAAAAAGGAGAAAACAAATGATTTAATACTTTGTGGAAAAGTTTTTTTTTGTATGTGACAAGACAGTGACCTTATTGGTGTAAGATACGCAATAGAAGGCATATTTATGTAATATTAGATATAAAATAAACAAGTTAAATTCAGATAATTAAAAATTTATAAGCTAATAATCTATTACATCAATACATTTAAAAATACAGAAGTAATGAATAATTTTAACAAAATGTGTAGATCTCAAAATTGTCAAAGAATATCCTAATAGATCTATAGTTATTGTAGAAACTAAATCATTTACAAAAAGCACACTTTTGCTTTTTCATAAACAAATACATCAGCCCTAGACTATGTTATAAGCCAATTCTACAAAGTGCTCAAGAAGAAATACTTCCTATGTTATAGAATATTTTCTGGATAATTGAAAAAAGAAGATAAACCTATTTAGTTCATTTCATGAAACTAGTATATGATTGAAAGTTTTTATATCAACAAAACCCAAAAGGGAGCTGATTCAGTAAAATGGCAGAATAGAAAATCTAGGCTCCACTACCTGCCCTGCCAATCCCCCTAGAATGTTTGGCTAGCAACTACCAGAGACAGGAAAATCTTTTTGAAAACCCCAGTAATTGGAAACCAGCCAAAGATACCCACGTGTCCTGCAGAATGAATTAAAACCTTACTAGAAGAGAAAGAATGGCGTCTCTACAACCATGGTACACCTCACTGTCTCTCATATCTGCACAACTCCAGATGGAGAGGCTTTCCTCTGGTCCACCGTTTTTGTAGAGAAAAAAGAACTGGGGGCAGTCATTCAGCTTTCCTAGCATTGCGAGACACTTGCCCAGAAGCCCACTCTAATCTCACCTCCCAAGGAACAGTATGTCTAATGGCATTGCCAGATTGCCTAGGGTCAAGTGAAAACAAAGAAAGTAGGCAGAGGTCATAGTGACGAGTATACAGATCTTAGTGATGATGCCTCTATGTTCCTGCCAGGTGTGGCACCAATCAGAGATATTAGCTAACTTTATAGCCCACTCACAAAGCTGACCTAGCCACCTTCAGAAACATGGTGGGAAGTTCAACCTAGCTTGAGTCCCTAGACAGTTAGCCTCCATGTCCAGGCTCATAGCCCACCACAATGACCCCACACAGGCAGAAAGATTCCTGGTTCTGCCCATTTCAAAGAAGCGTGGTGGCTAGAGTTGCTTGACTGAGGTGGTCAAACAGATGCTCAATTCAACAAAAAGCCCACCTCACAGTTGCACCCTGAATGGGAGGAAATCTTAGCTCCTTCCCTTGTGTAATGGTCAACAATTTGGACTCTGAAAGGTAAGTAATTTTCAATCTTGTGTTTCTAGGGAGCATCACTTCTGATCCCACCCATCCAAAGCTCGATTCCACCTAACTATGGAGCCCAGACTGTAGTCCTGCAGAACTGCAGGTTCTAATTAGTGAAATCACCCAGCCAGATAATACATCTTATGACTAACTTGAACAGAAACCATGTTAGTACTAGGATAGCAGCTCCACCTGATAACAGAGTTCAGACAATTGTGTTGCTAGCTAGTGTAGCCCAGTCAGCAGCCTGACTCAATGTTAGAGTAAAGGCAGCCACCCAGGCAACAAGAAAACCCACAATAAGCTCTGCCTGCTTGGGGTCATCCATCAGCTGCCCCTTCCAGACTCACAGGCTAACCTAAATGGTGAAGGTCTATTACTGCCAAAGAACCACAGGCAAAGGCCAGAAAAGGAAGCTTTTTCCTCAAATGTGCAGACAACAACACAATAGCACAAGATATACAAAGACTGAAGGAATCATGACATCTCAAAAGCAACAATAAAGATCCAATCATGGATTCTGACAAAATGGAGATCTATGAAATGACTGATACAGAATTCAGAATAATACTTTTTAAAACTTTCAGTGAACTACAAGAATATGTGGATAGAAAATTAAATGTAATTAAAAAAATACACACAAAAAGATAATTTTGACAAATGAAAACAATAAAGAAAAATACAAATCTTAGTGATGAAGAATACTGTGACTAAATTGAAAAATCGAATATAAAGCTTCAACAGCAGGTTTAATCAACCAGAAGAAAGCATCAGTAAGCTAGGAGACAGAACATTTGAAATTATCCAGGCAGATGAGAAAAAAGGCAAAATGTAAAAGAATGACGAAAACTGATGGGAATTATGGGACATTAGGAAATCAATTCACATAATGGAAGTTGCAGAAGATAAAAGACTAAGTAGCAGAAAGCATATTTAAAGAAATAATGGTGAAAAAAATTCTAATATGGGGATAGATGCCAACATACAGGTACAGGAAGAGCATAGGTCTCCAACCAAATTCACTCCAAACAGGAGCTCACCAAGACCTATAATAATCAAACTATCAAAAAATCAAAGACAAAGTTATGAGATAAGCAAAATATTTCCTCATTTTAAAAAGGTAACATATTCTTAGTAGTGGGGTTCTCCTTCAGCACTTTATATACATCATCCCACTTTCTCCTGGCATGCAAGATTACTGCTGAGAAATTCACTGAAGACCATTTTGGCACTTGTTTGCGTGTCATTCAAACCATCAAAAAATTCAAGAAGTAATGAGATACACAAGAGATAAGACTTAAAACTCTCAATAAACTACGTATTGAAGGAACATACCTCAAAATAATAAAAGCCATTTATAACAAACTCACAGTCAATATCATACTAAATGGGCAAAGGCTGGAAGCATTTCCCTTTGAAAACTGTCACAAGACAAGGATGCCCTCTCTCACCACTCCTATTCAACGTTGTATTGGAAGTTCCAGTCAGGGCAATCAAGCAAGAGAAAGAAATAAAGGGTATTCACATAGAAAGGGAGGAAGTCAAATTGTCTTTCTTTGCAGATGACATGATCCTATATCTAGAAGAACCCCATCGACCCAGCTTCTTAAGCTGATAAGCAACTTCAGCAGTCTGAGGATACAAAGTCAATGTGCAGAAATCACACTCATTCCTATACACCAACAACAGACAAGCAGAGAGCCAAATCATGAATAACTCCCATTCACAATTGTCACAAAGAGAATAAAATACCTAGAATACAGCTGACAAGGGAAGTGTTCTCCTCTTCAAGGAGAACTACTAACCACTGCTCTTGGAAATCAGAGAGGACACAAACAGAAGGAAAAACATGTCATGCTCATGGATAGGAAGAATCGATATCATGAAAATGGCCATACTGCTCAAAGCAATTTATAGATTCAGTGTCATTCCTATTAAACTACCATTGACATTTTTCACAGAATTAGAAAATACTGTTTTAAAATTCTGATGGAACTGACAAAGAGCTCGTAGAGCCAGGACAATCTTAAGCAAAAAGAACAAAGCTGGAGGAATCATGCTACCCAACTTCAAACTATACTACAAGGCTACAGTAGCCCAAACAGCACAGTACTGGTACAAAAACAGGCACATAGACCAATGGAATAAAATAGCGAACTCAGAAACAAAACTGCACATCCACAACCATGTGATCTTTGACAAATCTAACAAAAACAAGCCATGGTGAAAGTTTTTCCTATTTAACAAATGGTGCTGGGGGAATTGGCGAGCCATATGCAGAAAATTGAAACTGGATTCCTTCCTTACACCTTGTACAAAAATGAACTCAAGATGGATGAAAGACTAAAAAAACTCAAGAAAATCTAGGCAATACCATTTAGGACACAGGCATGGGTAAAGAATTTGAAAAGAAGTTCTTCTGAATTGTTTATTTTTATTTTATTTTATTTTATTTTTGAGACAGAGTCTTGCTCTGTTGCCCAGGATGGAGCAGTAGCATGATCTCGGCTCACTGCAAGCTCCGCCTCCCTGGTTCACACCATTCTCCTGCCTCAGCCTCCCGAGTAGCTGGGACTACAGGTGCCCACCACCATGCCCAGCTAATTTTTTTGGGTTTTTTTTGTTTTTGTTTTTTGTTGTTGTTTTTGTTTTTTTTGTTTTTTTGAAGAGACGGGGTTTCACCGTGTTAGCCAGGATGGTCTCGATCTCTTGACCTTGTGATCCACCCGCCTCGGCCTCCCAGAGTGCTGGGATTACAGGTGTGAGCCACCCGAATTGTTTTTATGAGACTCAACTCACAAACCGCAAATAGGCTGGGGGCAGTGGTTCACGCCTATAATCCCAGCATTTTGGGAAGCCAAGGCGGGCAGATTATAAGGTCAGGAGGAGTTTGAGACCAGCCTGACCAGCATGGTGAAACCCCGTCCCTACTAAAAACACAAAAATTAGCTGGGCGTGGTGGCGGGCACCTGTAATCCCAGTTGCTCAGGAGGCTGAATAAGGAGAATCACTTGAACCCAGGAGGTGAAGGTTGCAGTGAGCCGAGATCGCACCATTGCATTCTAGCCTGGGTGACAGTGAGACTCCATCACAAAAAACAAACAAACAAACAAAACCCGCAAGTAACCAAGGCTATCATGAACAACAAGATAAAGAAGCTGGAGGCATTACACTACCTGGTTTCAAATTACACTACATTCGTCCCCAAAAGCAAACACAATAAAATAGACAAATATGATTACATTAAACTAAAAAGCGTTTCCACTTAAACGAGGTGGAGAGACAATCTACAAATAAGAACAAAATATTTGCAAGTCATATATTCAATAACAGATTAATATTCAAAATACATCAGGAATTCAAATAGTTGAATAGCAAGAAAAAGTAAATTTAAAAATGGGCAAGGAAACTGAAAAGACGCTTCTCAAAAGACGACATACAAATAACCAACAGATATAGGAAAACATGCCTAACATCCCTAATTATTAGGTAAATTCAAATTAAAACCACAGTGAAATATTATCTCACACTTGTCAAAAAGAACAAATGAATATTAGTAAGGATGTCTAGAAAATAGAACCCTTGGCCACTGTTGGTGGAAATGTAAATTAGTACAACAGTTGTGAAAAACTTAATGGAGGTTCTTCAAAAAACTGAAAAGAGAATTACCATATGATCCAGGTATCGCACTTCTGAGTATTTGCCCAAAAGATTAGAAATAAGCTTGAAGAGATAGCGGAACCCATGTTCCTTGTAGCACTACTCACAATAGCAAAGTTATAAAATCAACCTAAGTGTCCATTAACGAATGAATAAAGAAAATGTGGTATATACATACAATGAAATATCATTCAGCATTAAAAAAGAAATTGTCATTTGTGACAACACAGGTGAAATGGAGAATATTGTATTTCATGAAATAAGCCAGACACAGAGACAAATATCACAGGTTCTCACATAATATGTGGAATCAAAACCAACCAAAACGCATAGAAACAGAGTATAGTGATTACAGAGGCTGGGAGAGGAGAGGAATGGGCGATGATGGTCAAAAGGTAGAAAAACTCAAAAAAGCAATATTTTTTTGAGATTTATTGCACAGTGTCATAGATAAATTAATAGTGTACTATACATTTCAAAATGGCCAAGAGAATAAATTTCAAATGTTTTTGCCACATAAAAAGTTAAGTATTTGAGGTTATGGATATGTTGACTATTTCACATTGTATTAAATAAATTATAACTTTATTTTGTACCCCATAAATGCATGTAATTGTGAATTATCAATTTAAAATAAAATTTAAAAAGCAAGCAAACAGACAAACGTAAACCTAAAGAGAAAGAAAATGTACAAATTAGGATTTCAAAATATAACTTTTAAGAGCATTAAAGAATAATAATTAGAGGAAAAAGTCACTCACCTATATACGTGTAAAATCCCTAAAGTACTAACAAACTAAATTCAACAAAATGAGAAATGGATAAGAAATCATACAAAACTTTATAAACAGTAATTATCCTTTTGCCAACTTTCCATATAACGGTGAAAATAGAAGCATTTCTTGTTAAAATCAGAAATAACAAAGGGATTTTTGTTATTACAGCTTCTATTCACTATCGTTTTGTTCTGTCAAGCAGATTATACAGACGTGTGGTAACAAAGGCATAAATAAAATAAACACAAAATAATTATGAGAATCTAGACTAAACTCAGAATGAATAAATGTGAGGCTGTTTGGCAAAACGTCAAGATACCAAGGGCAGGTGTGTTCCTACAAACAATTAGTTGGAAAAATTTTAACATAGACAACATACATACAAGAGAGTACATTTCAATGGAATTCTGCAGAGCATATATGGCCATGTAACCAAGTTAAGGCTTACTCAGCACCAAGCAGCTTTCCTCTTGCCGCCTTAAATTCAGTACAGCAGGCCACTCTCCTCAAAGGAAACCACTAGTTTGTCTTTTTTTTTTTTGAGACAGAGTTTCGCTCTTGTTGCCCAGGTTGTAGTGCAATGGAGCGATCTCCGCTCACTGCAAGCTCGGCCTCCCGGGTTCAAACGATTCTCCTGCCTCAGCCTCCTGAGTAACTGGGATTACAGGTATGTGCCACTGTGCCCGGCTAATATTTTTGTATTTTTAGTAGAAACCGGGTTTCACCATATTAGTCAGGCTGGTGTCAAATTCCTGACCTCAGGTGATCTGCCCACCTCAGTCTCCCAAAGTAGTGGGATTACAGGCGTGAGCCACCGTGCCTGGCCAGGAAACCACTATTCTTAACTCCTAAAGCAAAGATTACTTTTGCCTGCTTTCAAAATATCATAATTGAAATCATAACGTATACTTATTTATCTGGCTTTCTTTAATATCATATTTGTGAAATTTTTATTACATATTGCATATATTATTTTTTCATTGCTTTTAAAACCCCTGGAATCAACCCATTATATTTGCTTTAGCCTTTCTACTGTTGCTAGTCATTTTCTTAGCGTAGCCTTGGACTATTCTGGTTAAGTCTACTTTGACCATATTTGAGTCAGCCTTTCCATGCATACATGTATATATTTGTTTTGTATATATCTAGGAGTAAAGTTACTGGGTAATATTGTATGCTTAATGAATACTACTCAACAGATATCCAAAATGATTTTAGTAGTTTTCATTTCCACACTATCATATGAGAGAATTCTTGTTGCTCCATATCTTCAAACTGTTTAAAAATTTTATTGTTCTATTATTGCCCATTGTTATTACAATGCTTTAGTTAATATCACCTTATAAAACATTTACTATACAACAGGAAAAGATAGTTGTCATTCTTTAGAAAATAGAAAAATGTGGCCAGGCGCGGTGGCTCACGCCTGTAATCCCAGCACTTTGAGAGGCCAAGGCGGGCAGATCACGAGGTCAGGAGATCGAGACCATCCTGGCTAACACAGTGAAACCTCGTCTCTACTAAAAATACAAAAAATTAGCCGGGCGTGGTGGCGGTGCCTGTGGTCCCAGCTCCTCGGGAGGCTGAGGCAGGAGAATGGCGGGAACCCGGGAGGCGGAGCTTGCAGTGAGCTGAGATCGCACCACTGCACTCAGGCCTGAGCGACAGAGTGAGATGCTGCCTCAAAAAAAAAAATAAAAATAAATAAATAAAAACAAAATAGACAAATGTGTGGATGTGTGGTAAACTGAAATTTAGCTTACAGCTAAATATGAACAGATTATCTCTTTAATTTCTTATTCATAAGCTTATCTCCAGTATATTGACATCAAAATAGAAAATGAACCTATACAGACTCAGAAAAGTACAATTCTAATGAATAATAAAGTAGAAGACATTTTACTGTCTCAAATCTGCTGTAGCTAAGAAATTTTGAAAAATCTTTTTTTTCATGCATTAAGAAGATTACACCATCAACAGCACTTACAGGCACAAACCTACTGGTTATGTGTAATCAATTCAATAATCATGAGTCATTTATTAGTCACCATATAGTATATAATGGTATATTCAGTATAGTATTAGTTCTGACAATTTTCTTTTAAAATTTTAAGGTATTTTTATATTCATAACATTATCTTATATTAACGTTCATTGAGTGTAGTACACAACAAGCCATCTTAAAGTGGGTGGTGGTGTAAAATATTTAGTATAGGAAATCGGGAATCTATTTTTCTCTTCCTTATGATTTCTTTTTTTCTGTTTTATTGGGATATAATTGACAAATATAGCTTGATCATATTTAAGGTATACAACTTGATGTATTGATACTTGTATACATTGTGAAATTATCACCACAATCAAACTAGTTAACATATATTCTTTATTCATTTATGTGTTGGCAGACATTTATGTTGTTTGCATATCGTGGCTACTGTGAATCATGCTTCAATGAACATGGGAGTGCAGATATCTCATGGAGATATTGATTTCATTTCCTTTGGTTCTATACCCCAAGCCGAGATTTCTGGAGTATATGGTAGTTTATGTTTTGAGAAACCTCCGTACTGTTTTCCAAAATGGCTATACCAATTTACATTCTCCTCAACAGTATACAAGGATTCCCTTCTCTCCACATCTTCATGAACACTCGTTATTTTTATCTTTTTAATAATAACATTTTAACAGCTATGAAGTGATATCTCCTTGTGATTTTAACTTGTATTTCCCTGAGGATTAGTGACATTGAGCACATTTTACATATTGTTGGCCATTATATGACTTCTGAGAAATGTCTATTCAGTTTCTTAACCCATTTTAAAAGCCAGTTATGTGTTTTTTACCATTGAGATGTTTGAGTTCCTTGTATATTTTGGATTTTATCCACTTACCAAATTCATGGTTTCCTATTTCACAGGTTGCCTTTTCACTCTGTTGATTGTTTCCTTTGCCATGCAGAAGCTTTTTGGTTTGATGTAATCCCACTTTTCTATTTTTTTTAAATGTCTATTCTTTTGGTGTCATATGCAATCATTGCCCAGACCAGTGTCAAGACCAATCCTTTTTATGTTTTTATTCAGAAATTTTAGTTTCAGATCTTACATTTATGTCTTTAATCCATTTTGAGTTAATTTTTACATAAGACTTGAGATAGGAGGACAATATCATTATGGATATTCAGTTCCCAAAACTATTGAGGAGGCTGTGTTTCCACCATAGCATTTTCTTGACAACTTTGTTGTAGATGAGTTGAATGAAAATGCTTAGATTTATCTTTGGGCTCTCTATTCTGTTTTACTAGTCTACATGTCTTTGAAATTTAATGCAGTACCATATTGTTCTTACGATTTCATCTTTGTAATATAATTTCAAATCAGAAAGTTTGTTGCCTCCAGTTTGTTCTTTTCAAAATCACTTTGGCTATTTTGTGTCTTTCATGGTTTCAGATGAATTTTTTTTTTTTTTTTTTTTGTGAAAAATGCCATTGGCAGATAAGGATTGCATTGTTCACTTTTGATATTATGGGCACTTTAACAATATTAATGTATCCAATCCATGGACACAGCATATATTTCCATTTACATGCATCTTTGTCTTTTATTTTTACCAATGTTTTATAATATTCAGTATACAAGTCTTTCACTTCTTAAGTTTATTCCTAATTTTGTTGTTGTTGCTATTGTCGATAGGATTGTTTTCTCAATTTTTTGAATAGCTCTTTGTTAGAATATAGAAACACCACTAAATTTTGTATGTTGATTTTGTATCCTGTAACGTTACTGAATTTGTTCATTAGTTCTAACAGTTTGTTTTTCTGTGAGTCTTATGTTTTTATACATGATTATGTCATTTACAAACAGATAATTTTGCTGCTTCTTTTGTGATTTGGATAATTTTAATTTTTTTCTTAATCTAATTTCTCTGAATAGAAGTGATGTACAATGGGTATCCTTGCCACATACTGGAGGTTAGAAAAGAAGCTTTCAGAGTTACCCCTTCTGTTATGTTGTTATCTGTATGTTTTTAAAATATGGCTTTTCTTGTGTTAAGTTTCTTCTATACCTATTTTGTGGAGTGTTTAAATCATGAATGGATGTTGAATTTTATACATTGCTTTTTTAATGTTTCTAATGAGATGATGACATGTTTTAACCCTTCATTCTGTTAATGTGATATATCATTGGTTGATATGCATACGTTGAACCATTTTTGCATCCAATAATAAATCTTACTTTGTCATGGTATTTAATCCTTCTAATGTGCTCTTGGATTCAGTTTTATTGCATTTTATTGATCAGTTTTGCATCTGTATTAATCAGGGACATTAGTCTGTAGTTATTTTTCCTGTGTTTTCTTTGGCTTTGTTATTAAAGTGATGTTTCCTGTCATCATACAATGAGTATGGAAGTGGTCCCACTTCTACTTTTAGATGGATTTCAGAAAAAAATGGTAAATTTTTTTGTTGAATGTTTAGAGTGCATGCTAAAGCTATCTGGTCCTAGGCTCTTTGCTGAGACTTTTGATTACTGATTAAATCTCTCTTTTTTTAAAAAATCTATTTAGACTTTCTATTTCTTCTTGACCCAGTTTAGTACATTGTATGTTTCTAGAAATTTACATATTTCTACTAGATTATCTAGTTTGTTGACATATTTATAATCATATCTTACAATCTCAGATATCTGTTGTAATGTCTCCTCTTTCTGATTGAGTTTTTTTGAAAACAAAATTGACAAGTTCTTAGCTAAACTAAAAAATGAGAGAAGACTTACTTACATTTTCATCATATCATGTATGGAAGTCTCCATTTATACAGCAAAAAATATATATTTTGCATACTAAAATTACTTTCAGGGAGGTTATGTTGAGGATAAACAAAATTCATTCTGTGTTACTAAATGTTTCATCATTCTTTGTCTTTACCATGTTGTGAAGCATTTTTTCACAAAGATTTCTCTCCTTTATTCTCAGTAAGATTGGAAAAATTATTTGGTTCAATTAACTGTTACTACTTAGAAAGACACGAGCTATATGGACCCAATTATTCTTTCTACAATATGATATGATATCCATTTAGGTAAATATACAATCTAGTAGAATCTAACACATGAAGACAGCAATATAAGAATACAGATTAAATTATCAAAACCAGTGGAAATTCTTGGGTGCTTGGAGAGAAATAAAAAGAAATCAAACGAAAATGAGATGCAATTACACATGACAAAGAAAATTTTTAAACATTTTTTTCATGTGGCAGATGTGAATGACAGATAAAGTAAATAGAGCTAATAAGAGATGACAGTAAAAAGGGCTAAGCTTTCTAATGTTGCTTATTTTAACCTCTTCCATTAAAAACAGTTGAAGTGGGAACCTATAGGAATGCAAAACCAGGTGGAACAGAGAAAACAATGGTATAGAAAAAGAGTATACAGATATGTAGATGTTAAATTGATCAGGCACTGATGATATGAAGAGAAACAGAAGCTAGATTTTGATTCTTGTAATTGAGAATAAGCAAGACAACTGGAGAGTCTTTTAAAGTTAAAATAAATAATGAAAATGGTTATATTAAAAACTACATATTTATGTATGTATTTTGTTTGCACCTTAATTAACAAAACAAAACAAAAGACAGATTTTCTAATAGAGAAATAAAGGTCTTAGGATTTTTCTTCTAAACTCTTCCCCTAGTTGCCTTGTCTACTTCTATGGCTTTCAGTTCAAAGTTTTAAAAGCCCTGTCATCCTAAATAATGGCTTTGGAAAATACAAGGACAAAAATAGGTACAATAAACTTTTGCATTAGCAAGATTGTTTTATTTTGTTTCACATGTTTATCAATACATTGGGAAAATTCAAATTATTCAAGTGAACTATTTGACTCACAACTAATTATAGAATGAGTGTGTAGGTGGCTTATCTATAATATCATTATCAACAGTTCAGGGTGAGAATGGAAGACATAATAAGAAATGCTCTATAGAGACTTGGCCCAGTTCTGTTTAACATTTTCATTCATGACCTAGATAACATGGAAAATGTATTCTTTAACTAAAAAAAAAAGGTTAGCACACTAAACCATTGTAATATACTAGAAAAAATAATTAGAAAATATAGGAAAGTGTTTGGTACAATGTAAGCTAATATTTAACATGTGGAAATTGGAAAATAATTTTCACTAATATGGCAGTAGAGGTATATATTTCCTGAGTGGAATATAAGTTGAAAATATATTAACTTAATACATTGTTTATAAAACCCAGAAATTGTTTGCTGTAATAAAAGCTTATGTATTAAACTCAGATTCATCTTATCTCAGCTGAAGACTCAACTAACTTAAACACATTTTGAAAACGAAGTAATTTTTAAGGTATCTGAAGCTGGAAATGAGAGGTTTTAAGAAGATATTAATTATCATGATACTATAAAAATCAGAATATAATTAGATTTAATTGAAATAATTAGTAAAAGAAGAATTCTATGACTTAGGTGTCAGAGGTAGGAAGCTTTGTACTCCAGTCTGAAAATTTTGAAGTTTAGCATTTTTTCAATTTGTGTCTGAACTCAACTATGTCTGACAGTTGCTTTTAGCTTTATAACCCAGCATAGTCCTACCATTTTTAATAAAACACCCAGAAATGAAACCCCTTTGTGTTGATTCCGTTTCACCTCTTGATAGCTGTTGGTAGGAACCGTTTTAAGATGACCTCTAGTGACCCTCCTTTGTACAATCCTCTCTCCTTGAGTATAAACAGTACTGGTTATTTCTTGTAACCAATAAAATATCACAAAGATAAAGGGATTGTACAGATGCACTGACATTCTAAGTCAGTTGACTTTAATTAAATTGTCTATTCATTGAGGCAGATCATTTATATTAATCAAAAGTTGAGCCCTTTATAAAAGGATCTAGAAGTGGGCTGCAAGGAAACGAACTCTGACAACAACCTGAGGGAACTATGAAGCTGATCTTTTCCCCATTCAAATTCCTGGTGAGAATGTAGCCTACCCAGCCTTTGAGTCTTGTGAAACCCTAAGAAGAGGATCCAGCTATACCATGCCAAGATTCCTAACACAAGGAAATGTGAAAAAATAAGTGTGTGTAGCTTTTGCTACTAAACTTGAGGAAATTAGTTATGCAACAGAGAAAACTAATATAGGAGATTTGGTCTAGTAACAACGTAAGAACTTAAGACAATTAGCTTAACATCTCACAAAAAAATGTAGTCCCACTTGTTTACCTGGGGAAGCAAAATGGGATCACATTATATTCTATACTACCCTATCAATTCAAATGATAATTAAAAAAGTGTTCTATAAATTTAAGTGCAAGCCCCTAATGAAAATCTTCTTTGTGTGCACAACCATAACTTTGTAAACCCATCTTCAGGTTCTTTTCTTTACTCTGTCCAGGCACATTTACTACAGATTCCATCTTTGCTCTCTGATTTCCCTTTGGATTTGTACTTTAGATCTTTCCTTGTTTCTGTTAATGCTTTATACCATTTTGTAATTCCTAGGGCTCTATCTCTCACCATGGCAGCCTCATTTTTGTCACTTCCATTCCCATGTGTTTTCAGAAATTAAAGTCAGACAAAATCCTACAGATAATTCAACTAATCTACTTCATGGTTGAAATTTTGTATGAGCACTTTCTGTTCTCTCTCCATCTGCCACTGGTCACAAAATTCCATGTCATGTAATGCTCCAGTACCTCGTCATAAAAATTGAGGTCTATTTTGTTTTGTGTACTTTGAGGAAGATATCTTAATAAGGATGAAATGTCACAAGTTGACACTCTTTGCCGGCTGTTCATTTAGAGTGTCTTTCTTACATATTTATTATGTATCTAGGTAGTAGAAGCAGTGGGTGGCAGGAAGGTTTATTATTTATTTTTGAAGAATAAATTTCCATTTGAGGAAAATTTAAGAAAGTTAAGAAGTTGAAATATTTGATATAATCCAGGTCAACCCAGGAAAATGGTGAAGTCAGAGAATCATTTTTCTTTACTTTACTGTCCTTGCCCATATTATGGCCATTGTCGGTAACTAACCACTTTAGTTTCCTTGCCCTCTGAAGTTCTCAATGGCAGAAACGAGTAACAGTTGGGAGTCATTCATTCTTGTGTCTTGAAAAGCTGATTACATTTTAGTCTGAGTAAAATATATTTAAAAAGTGCCTCTCATACCTATCCATTTTAGTCCTTGAATGTATGTTGTATTAGGGTTCTTCAGAAAATCAGAACCAGTAGGAGAGGTGTGTGTGTGTGTGTACACATATATCCACACAGATTTATTATCAGGAATTGGCTTACATGTTATAGAGGCTGACAAGTCCTAAGATCTGAGGTCAGCAAGCCACAGACCCAGGAGAACCCAGGGTGTAGTTCTCGACTGCTGAAGGTCTGCAGGCTTGAGACCCAGGAAGAGTTAATGTTTTATATGAAGTCCAAAGGCAGAAAAAGAAAACCAAAAAAACCTGTGTCTTAACTCCAGGCAGTCAGACAAAAGAAAATAACCTTTTCTTTAAAGGATAATTTGTATTATTCTTATGTATAGAAAACGCAACAGCATATATTTAACCCAGTTTGTAGTGGCACATTTTTTTAGCCCTTGCCTTTTCCAGCACCAGTGTGGGCCACAGATTTAGGGCTTGGGACCCTGCCTCCCCTGTGATGGCAGATTTCATCATACCTGTCATTGTAATTGGTCCTGACAGCTTCCATTAGCTTCGCCAAAGCTCCTTTTTCTCTCAGTTTTCCTATGTGAAGATGACAGTGGTGTAGGTCTTCCTGTGCATTTGATGTCACAGTCTTGCCTTCCCTGTGATCGTTTGGTAACGGACCCCCATTTTACAACACAGGGCTGATACGAAAACAACTGGCTTGATGGAGTCACCACAAGCTGAAACTTCGTGGTCTCTACCACGGTGGTGACAGTTAACCCCTGCTCAAAGGACAAGTGATCTTAGTGGGACATCCCTCTTTGCCAGCAACTTTCTTCTCAGCCCAGGCCAACAGACTCTGCTTCTTCCAGCACTTTGTTTCTGGTCTGTACTCGTGGGCCAGCTTAAGCAGCAGAATGACAGCTGGTCGAAGGCCTGGGTGAACTGGTTAATGGCAGGAGGCACTTTCCCACGTTTACAGAGGATAGATCATTGTTGCTGCAACTGGATGTAGTGGGGCCATTTGACAAAGTAGGTTGGCCGGGCATGGTGGTGCATGCCGGTGATGCACACCTGTCATCCCAGCACTTTGGGAGGCTGAGATGGGTGGGTCATTTAAGGCCAGGAGTTCAAGACCAGCCTGACCAATATGGCAAAAACACATCTCTACTAAAAATTCAAAATTAGCCAGGTGTGGTGGTGCACAACTGTAATCACAGCTACTAGGGAGGCTGAGGCACAAGAATTGTTTGAACCTGGGAGGTGGAGGTTGCAGTGAGCCCAGAAGATGCCACTGCACTCCAGCCTGGGTGACAGGAGACTAAAAAAAAAAAAAAAAAAGACAAAGTAAGTGAGGTCTTACTTGGTTTGGATATCCTGTCCAGTGGCAAAATTCCTAGGACTTTTCTCAAACACGGAATTTACCACCTTCATGGCCTGCTTCTTCATGACACCAGGGGTCAGTGCCACCTTCTTTCCCTTGATCTTCTTTCCTTTTGTCATCTTAGGTGGCTGAAGGAGCAAGTAACTAAAAACTTTCCTTGTCTTAGATTTTCTGTCATCATATTTTCTCACTCCCTCCATTGCACTGTCCAGAGTAACCCAGATTATTCCTTTAAAGAGTTCTTTTCTAAACAATCTCTAAATATTGTTGTTTCTTGAGGATTATCCTCATGCCCTCTATTTCATTCTCTAAACTCTTCCCCTAGTTGCCTTGTCTACTTTCACGGTTTTAAAAGCCATCTTTATGTAGATGTCTTCTAAATTATAAAAATAATTTTATATTCAGGTTCAAATTAGATCTGAATTTTAGATTCAGATACTCATTTTAGATTCAGGAGGTACATGTTCAGGTTTGTTACCTAGGTATAGTGCATGATGCTGAAATTAGGGATATGATTTGTCTCATCACCCAGGTACTGAGCATAGTGCTCAATAGTTAATTTTCTAACACTAGGCCCCCTTGATTCCTCTCCCATAATAGTAAGTCCCCATTGTCTATTGTTGACATCTTTATGACCATGAGTACCTAGTGTTTTAGCTCCCAATTGTAAATGAGAACACGTGATATTTGCTTTTCTGTTCCTGCATCAATTTGCTTATAATGGCCTCCAGCTGCACCCATGTTACTGCAAAGGTCATGCATTAGGCTATTCTTGCACCGCTATGAAGAAATTCCTGAGACTGGATAATAACAAAGGAAGTTTTATTGACTCATGATTCTTCAGGCTATACAGGAGGCATATGGTATCTGCTTCTGGGGAGTCCTCAGGAAGCTTCCAATAATGGCAAAAGGTAAAGGGAGTACAGGCACATCACATGGCAAAAGCAGGACTGAGAGAGACGGGCAGGGGGAAGGTGGCGCATACTGTTAAATGACCAATTATCATGAAAACTCACTATCACGTAGACAGCACCAAGCCATGAGGGATTCACCCCCATGATGAAAACACATTCCATTAGGCACTCTCTTCAGCATTGGAAATAACAATTCAACATGAGATTTGGGCAGAGACAAATGTCCCAACTATATCAAAACAAAATTTCGTTTTTATGGCTGCATCATATTCCATATTATATATGTACCACGCTTTTTAAATCCAGTCTGCCACTGATGGGCACTGAGGTTGACTCCATGTCTTTGCTATTATGGATAGTGCTGTGATGAACGTAAGATTTTCGTGTGTCTTTTGGTAGAATAATTTTCTTTTGGATATATACCCTGTAATGAGATTGCTAAGTCAAATATATTTTGTTTTAAGTTCTTTGAGAAATCTCCAAATTGTTTTCCACAGTGACTGAACTAATTTACATTCCCCTCAAGAGTGTATAAATGTTCCCTTTTCTTGTTGGGAATAGGCCCCCAAAACAAAAATCTCTGCAGCACTGTGACATGTTCGTGATGGCCATGATGCCCACACTGAAGGTTGTGGGTTTACTGGAATGAGGACAAGGAACACCTGGTCCACCCAGGGTGGAAAACCACTTAAAGGCATTCTTAAACTACGAACAGCATGAACCATCTATGTCTTAAGGACATGTTCCTGCTGCAGATAACTAGCCTGAGCCCATCCCCTTGTTTTAGCCCATCCCTTTGTTTGTCGTAAGGAATACTTTTAATCTATGATCTATAGAAATAACGCTTATCACTGGCTTGCTGTCAATTTGAGTCAAACTCTGTTCAGGGCTCTCAGCTGTGAAGGCTGTGAGTCCCCTGATTTCCCACTCCACACTCTATACCATGTGTATGTCTTTAATTCCTCTAACACCACTGGGTTAGGGTCTCCATGACTGAGCTGGTCTCAGCATTTTCTCCACAGCCTCACCAAAATATGTTGTTTGACTTTTCAATAATAGCCATTCCGACTAGTGTGATGGTATCAAATTATGGTTTTTATTTGCATTTCTCTAATGATTAGTGATTTTTGAGCATTGTTTCATATGTTTGTTGGCTGCTTGTCTTTTTGCAAAGTGCTTGTTCATGTATTTTGCTCATTTTTATTGGGTTATTTTTTTGCTTGCTCAACTCTTAAGTTCCTTATAGATTCTGTATATTTGTTCTTTGTCAAATGCATAATTTGTGAATACTCCCATTTCATAGGTCATATGTCTACTCTACTGAAAATTTTTCTTTGCTAGCAGAAACCCTTTAGTTCAATCTATGTCCTACTTGCCAATTTTTGTTTTTGGTGAAATTAAGACAGAAATACAGAAATTCCTTGAAATAAATGAAAATGGAAATATACCAGAATTTCTGGGAAGAAGCAAAAGTGGTGTAAAAGGAAATTTTAGTGCTAAATATGTGCCTCAGAAAGTTAGAAATAGTTCTAATTAATAACCTGACATCAATACCTAGAGTAACTAGAAAAACAAGAACAAATCAACCCCAAAGTTAGCAGAAGAAAAGAAATAATTAAAACCAGAGTAGAACTGAATGGAATTGAGACCAAAATTCATGCAAAGAATGACTAAAAGTTTGTTCTTTAAAAAAAAAAATTGAAAGACTGCTAGATTAACAAAGAAAAAAAGAGCTAAATAAGCAAAATCAGAAACGGCAAAGATGACATTACAATGGATCCCAAATAAAAAAAGATCTCCAGATATTATAATAAACCCCTCTATGAACACAAACTAGAAAATCTAGAGGAAATGGATAAATCCTTGGAAACATATAATCTCCCGAGATTGAATTAAGAAGAAATTGAAACCCTGAACAGACTAATATCAAGTCCTGAAATTGAATCAGTGAATTTCAAAGAACTGTCAACTAAAAACTCTGGAACAGATAGATTCACAATCCAATTCTACCAGGTATACAAAGAAGAACTAGTTCTAATTTCACTGAAGCTATTCCAAAAAATTGAGCAGGAGAGAGACTCCTCCCTAACTCATTCTACAAACTCAACATCACCCTCATACCACAACCTAGCAAAGACAAAATGAAAAAGTAAAGTATGGGCCAATATTCCTTATAAACAGACACAGAAATCCTCAACAAAATACTAGCAAACCAAATTCATCAGGACATCAGATATCTAATTCACTATAATCAAGAGGGATTCATTCCCGGTATTCAGGTTGAATCAGCACATACAAATCAATAAATGTGACTCACCCCATAAACAGAGGTAAAAACAAACCATATGATCATCTCACTAGATGTGAAAAATGCTTAATTCAACATCCCTTCATGATAAAAGCCCTCAAGAAACTAGACATTGAAGGAACATACCTAAAAATAATAAGAGCCATCTGTGGCAAACTCACAGCCAACATCATACCGAATGGGCAAAAGCTGTGAGGACTAAGCTCTGATTTTTTTAATCTTGCCCAAATTCCTATCTAAGGGTTCTGCTGAGTCATGCCTTACAAACCATAAATTCTCATCAGATGGGTTTTATTTAACCCTAAATATTGTGACTTACTTTCCAATCTGACTCTGGCATAACATTATGTGACAAAGAAGAAAGTCAAAATATTTTACCCCAAAACATGTTTCTTTGCCATATCTTGAAATGGCCCTGCAAAGCCGTCCTTTGTGGGGGAAAATCTGCATCTGTAAAGAATCTCTATTAACATAGCTTGATCTTTTTCTTCCAGGCCCTCCCAATCCTAAAGAGATTAACTAAGAGTGTAGAACCTTTTAAAGATCTGAATAGGAAACATTTGTCATCTATTGTCTCTAAGGGCAGCCACTATAAGACTTCAAAAAACCTTGGTCTCCACAATCTTTTATCTTAACCTAAGCATTTTTCTTTCTATGAATCCCAGTTCTTTAGTCAAACTCGGCCAATTGTCAACCAGAAAGTGTTTAAACTTATCTAAAGCCTTGTGCATCACCAACCACTCGCCCCCTCCACCCCACCCCGGCCCCAGGCCCCATCACTGAGTTTTCCCGCTTTTCTGGACAAGACCAATGTGTTTCTTAAATGTATTTGAAGTCTCATTCTTCTCTAAAACACAAAACCAAGCGGCTGCAGGGCCACTTTGGGCACATGTTCTCAGGACATCCTGAGGACTATGATGGCCATGGTCACTGTCACTCATATTTGCCTCAAAATAAATCTCTTCAAATATTTTACAGAGTTTGACTATCGACAATTGAAAGCATTCCCTCTATAAACTGGAAAAAGATAAGCATACCCACACTCACTACTCTTATTCAACAGTACCAGAGGTCCTAACCAGAGCAATCAGGCAAGAGAAAGAAATACAAGCTATCTATATAGGAAAACAAGTAAATTGTTTCTCTTTGCTGACAATATGACCCTACAGCTAGAAAACTCTATAGACTCCACCAAGAGGCTCTTGTGACAGTTAAATGACTTCAGTAAAGTCTCAGAATACAAAATCAATGTACAAAAGTCAGTAGCATTCTATACACCAATAAAGTTCACATTGAGAGCCAAATCAAGAATAAAATCTCATTTACAATAGCTGCAACAACAAAAAAGTTCCTAGGAGTACATCTAAGAAGATGAAAGATACGTACCTGGAAAACTACAAAAACACTGCTGAAAGAAATAACAGATGGCACAAACAAATGGGAAAATATTTCACGTTCATGTAGTAGATGAATTATTAAAATGGCCATACTTCCAAAAGCAATCTACAGATTCAATGCTATTCCCACCAAGCAACCAATGACATTTTCCACAGAATTATAAAAACTATTTTAAAATCTGTAGGGAACTAAAGAGTCCAAATAGTCAAAGCCATCTGAAGCAAAAAGAAAGCTGGAGACATCACATTACCGAACTTCAAACTAAGACTGCAGTAACCAAAACATGGTATTGATACAAAGACAGACACATGAACCAATGGAACAGATTAGCAAACCTAGAAATAAAGCTGCAAAACGACTGTTATCTGATATTTGGTGAAGTACATAAAAATAAGCAATGGGAAAGGACTCCCTATGTAATAAATGGTGCCAGGATAGCTGGCTAACCAATGCAGAAAAATGAAACAGGACCTCTATCTTTAACATACAAAAATTCATTCAAGATATATTAAAATTTCAACATAAGACCTCCAACTATAAAACTTCTAAAAGACAACCTAGGAAACACCATTCTGGACATTGGCCTTGATCATAAATCTATAAAAACTTTCTTAAAAAACTTCCTTCTACTTGAAGGAATGCCAGCTTTTCATTTAACTTAGAGCTTCAACTAGTAGTATGTGGTCTGCCTACGTTAGAAAAGGCAATAGGCTTTGCTTAGTCTACCTATCAAACAGCCGTCTCATCCAGGAACTCCCTCACAGGCACACTTAGAATAATGATTGATCAAATGCCTCGGCACCTTTGCAATCACATTGACACATAAAATTCACCATCATAATGTGTCCATGCATTAAAAATAATGTCAGATATTTATAAGTTAGTTGAATTTGAGAAGAGCTGAGAACAATCTAAAATTAGATTTAATGGTAAACCCCTTTTTTTTTACTTTTTCCTTCCCTATCTTCCTTTGCCTTCTTTTAGTCAACATGATTTACTGAGACACTACTAAGAACCAAAACTACTTGAATGAATAGAATATAAACTATTACTGTAAATTCTACAAAATACAATCAATATTATGAAAGGCTATGATCAAGTTTTTGTGGAGTCTCAGAAGAGACAGACCCTAACTCTGTATAGAGACGCCAGAGTATTTTTCTCCAGGGTAGACAGGAAAGGTCGTTTAAGAGAGAAGAAATAGGTAGAAGATATTATATCGTCTATTTAACGAAAGCTTGTTTGCTCCGTACAGTTGTGGTTAATGTTGGGGTGTTGGACCCAACACCAGGCTGTGGGGGCGACGAAATCCGGCAGAGTCAAAGGAATGAGAAAAGCCAGTTTGAGAGAGAAAGTGGGACCGGGAGCCATCGCTAAGTATGGAGGCTGCGAAGGCCCTGGTAGCTGGAAGCCCGGACTATTTATTGGTGATCAAACAAAGAAACAGCTGGTGAGAATGTGGGGTTGAAAGGCAGCATTGCAGGAAGCACATGATTTACAGCTGTGATGGTTGAGCACATGCTCTGCTACTTGAGATAATGGAAAGCAGGTTCTTTTAACTCAAGATACAATCGATCCTGGGAGAGCAAGGAGCCAGCAAGTCTAGACACATTCTAGAGCCACAAGCCCTGGATTCTATCCAAGCTACAAGAGGTTTTATGACCTAGGCTTAGATTATGGTGCCTCAGGGTAGCCTTCCACCCTTTAACACAGAGCTTGGTGTTCCAAAGGCCACAAGGGGTTTTAGACCCTGGACTCTGGTTGTGTTCTAAGACTCTTTTACATTATGTCAGATGTGCAAGCCCTGCCTCAGCTTCTCCCAACACTCAGCTTTTCCCAACAGTTAAGAGCTTTCTATTTTGTGCGATGGCATCTGAACTTTGTCCTATATGCAAGTGGAGTCTTAAAGATATACTTAACATAGAGAAATATAATAATTATGACTTTTAGAAACACACCTTTGCCTGGGGAGTGGGGAAGTTGAGAACAAACTGAAGAGCATATTGAAACTAAAGGCTTATGAAACCTATTTTTTTTCCTGTAAGGCATTGTAATAATCAAGGTAAGACACAAAAAGCAAAAACAATAATGACAAAGAAGATACCGAACTAAAATAGACTGATATAGAAGCAGAGTGATAGAGCTATAAGTGCTAAAGTAAATGAATGAATCTCTGACACCCATATTTCTGAATCAAACAATCACATTAATTAGGAAATCTTCTGCCAAAGTGAAAGATTCAGGAAGGGAGAGGTTTTGAAAAGGCTAGGTAACTAGTTCAATGATGGACACTTGAGTTAAATAACATGCGTTAATGAGTATGCTGTAGGAACTCACCAGAGAATTTGTAATTGCGACCTGGATAAGGTTGATGAAGGAGAGTATATAAAGTGACAAGAGGGGAAGGCCAATAGTACAACCTCAGGGAACACTAACTTTTGTGGGACAGGCTGCAGAAGAAAAATCAAGAGAGAGACTGAGAAACAGTTAAGAGTGGTAAGAAACGCATGAAAAACAACCTCCCAAAAAATGATGAAAGCAAAGAAAATGTTTCAAGATTAATAATGTTTCAGTGTAGACATGTTGGACATTTCAAGAAAGAGATGGACTAAAATCATGTTTTGATATTGCTTTAGATTTATCTTAGTAAAATATTTGCCTACAGGTGTTAAAGATTATGCAAATACACGGGCAATCAAGAATGGGAGGTGAAGGATGAAGAAGAACAAGGACGACAACCTCTTCACTTGTTGGGAATGAATAGGTGAAAGTCAGAGAGTGATATAAAGTTGAGGGACAGTATTCATGAAAAATGGAGGAAAGATCAATGGACTCTATTTTAAGCCTATCTCTTTCCTCTCCTCCCTAATTATTGCATGGGATCCATGAATCCTCATTCCGTTAACTCTCTTCTCTGGACTCTGATTAATTTTTCACATTTTCGAACAGATTTAAAATATCTACTCAATACTTAGTGAAACATTGGTTAACAATGCCTTATCTGGTAACAATTTTCAATAACAACATATCTTGGCAACAAATTCTGTTACTGATATTGACATTTTAAATTTTTATAAAGAAGAAAAAATAACATTCAAACGAAGATACAATTTAAGGCTCTTGGCTACTTGAAACTGGCTGATCAACAGTGACTACGCCACCCTACATCATTCCAAACTGATATAGCAGATGTATCCTGAGCCCCTAGAGAGTCAGAAAAGGAGAATTAAAACAATGCCGGTTTTGTTTTTTTTTTTTAAATTACTGAGACATATTGGAAATGAGGCTGTTTTCCTTGCTTCTAAACATCTACGGCCACCTTCAGTTTGTTAACTTCATATTGGAATGGTTTCATTACTTTTGTATATTTATTCCTTCATGCCTCCTTCTTTTGGCTGCCCATGTGTTTAAACTCATTTTCTAAAAGAATGTTTTGTTTGTTCAGCATGGCTTACAAAACAAAATGTACAAACTACAGCCCTAAAATGAATAAAGGATTTTCACTCCAGCAGCCACTTTTCCTTGTATATGTCCTTTTTACAATAATAGGCAGTGTTAAGTGACCTGAGGTTTCCGGATTTTTCTTTCATGACATTATATACCTTTTTCTCCATTAGTAAAGTAATTTGTTTCTAGGGATTAAAAATACAGTTACTGCTTTGATATATGTGTGTCAATTAGATATTTCCATCCTAAATTAGACCAGAGTTGGAGAGATATACACTTCTAGCTTTACATCATCCACATGGTATAACATAGGAGTGGGAGGATTTGAAACCCAGAGAATAAAAATTATCTCGCATTCAGCGTGAACTGAGTAAGTTGGGTGGCAAATTCTTACTGTCAGTCATACTTATTCGTTCTGATATACTTGTCTGGAATACATCATTTCCCCGTTCTGGTTGCTTTAGTTTAGAACTTTGGATGCTATGTTATTATTGTGTAAGGCACTGCTTCTTTGAACCTATATTTAGTGTCCAAAATTTTGGTTAAAAAAACAGCTATTTATGTGCACAGTCACTCAATGTATAGTACGTGAAAGAATAAGGAGTAGTTTAGAAGCAAAGAGATCTGCTGTTACTCTTCAAGGAGCGAAATATATTTCTGGAAAATCTATTTCAACAGGGGACTTAGGAGGTTCGTCAACTTATAGCCATTGCTAAATTGAGCAAACAAGCTGTTCTCCATCAAAATATTTAGAAGACAATAGGTAAAAGGATGTCCTCACATTTTTTTAAAAGAGTAGTTAAGACATCTGACTCAGACAGTGAACCACAGGGAGAGGGATATTGTTGAGGAATTGAAGCTTATCCTTGTAGTACATTCCATGAAAAGAAAACAGAAACGGATTCTATGAAAAAATATTTAAGAGGAAAACTATTGGTAAACTATTTCAGAAGTAAATAGAAGACTCTCATGATTTATTTAGAATTTTGATAGTAAAATTATTCCTTCTAAATATGCTTACAATTTAAAATATCATTATACTAATAAAATTTTAACTGAAAAGCAAACAACGAAAATTGTTTGACTCTGTCATCCTATGAAGAGAATTAGCTATAGAAAAAAGTATGAAAAGTACTAACTGGCCACATAATCTCTCATTTTCATAGAAAAGTTATCATTTTAATGTCATATACTCAATTAAGCAATTTAATTATAGAGTAGTTAAAACAATAACTAATGCAAAAGATAAATCACGGAATAAAGCAGAACAGAACTGCTAAAATTTTGCATGAACCACATTTAGATTTGAATTTGACTTACACATAAAGACTTGTACATGAAAAGAAAAATACTTCAAGCTTTATTCCAGCCTACACATTAATATTTATGTGTGAATTAAAACTACATTAAATAAAAGAGCTAAATTGACCTGACAAATTTTTAATGTTTATTTTAGTATAAAATAATAAGAAACGGTCATATTTATTTTATTTTGATATGCCAATTACAAGCTGTGGTGAAAATAACATATTTTAATATACTATAATACTCATGTTTATTTAGACAAATCTTAAGCAATCTTTAATATAAAAATTAGAATGTTCATATTGAAATATATGTTTAGCATCAATAATTGCTTTATATAAATAAGACTATATAAAAATATGTTGCACTTAAAAAGAAAAATCAGACAATTATAAATAGCTAACAGGATATTTTGAACGTAATATATTAGAAAGAATAGCTTACCCAAGTGGCTAATGCAGGTGCTACAGGCTTTATGATTATGCTTATTATTTATCAGAGAAATACAATGGATTTTCTTTTCTGAATCCAAAGACATAGAAGGTTTTTGCATATGTCTTGCAAATATGATTAATGAGTAATTTAAAAATCACAGCAATAGCATCTATATATTGTTAGCTTTTGTAAAAAATACATGTAAAGACCTCTAAAACATTTTCCAAAGATTTGTATGTGCATGCTTTGTGTTCTCTAGGCTTCTGAAAAAACAAAACAAAACAAAATTTAAAGCTTGAGGTCTAAATTATAAAGCGACATAATAAAGTAAATATAATTGATTTACATTAGTTTTTAAACTAAAAGTAAACTATCAGTGTTTATAAATGTCTTATAGGTGAATCTGTCCTGTCTAAAATGTCATTCATCAATTAGACTGTTATCCTTGTCAAATTAATATTAATGTGATTTTCACATTTCTAATTCTCATTTATACTCTATCCTCAACCCCCATAGGAAGTATCTGAGCACGCTAATAATTAGCCATACCCTATAATTATAGAATTTGAAACTGAAAAGCAAATGTACATGATACTCATAGTAAAATAGTAATAATAAAAGTTATGTATATTGTATATTATTACATTCATGCTTTCCTTAGTAATGAGAATATGGTCTAAGAAATTTGTCTTTAGAAAATTTAGTTGTATTGTCAACATTACGGGATGCACTTACACAAACCTAGATAGTATAGCCTATTACACACTTAGGTTATTTGATATAACCTATTCTTTCTAGCCTACCAACCCGTACAGCATGTTACTGTATTGAATACCATAGGTTACTGCAACACAATTGTAAGTACTTGTGTATCTAAACATATCAAAATATAGAAAATATATAGTAAAAATATAGTATTACAATCTTATGGTACCCCCATTATATGTGCTATCTATTATTGATCAAAATATCATTTTGTGGCACATGACTATATATGCAAAGAAATTAAATTGCTTCCCAAAAGTAAGCAAATACATTTAAATGGCCTAAATGATATCCATTGAAGACTATTCATACATGCAGTGTATCAGTATACTGCATTAAAATTTTTATGTCATTTTTGTTTTGGATTCAGCTATTAATAGTCCTAAATAGATATTTCTGTAAATTTGTCTACCCTAGGATCCTACTCTGTTAATAAAACTGATGATTACTTTGTGTACTTGCAAAATATTTCTCATCTTTCTTGCAATCTATAAAGTGCAATGTAGAGATCTGGGTTCTTGTTCTTGGCTTTGAGAAAATATAGGATGTAACTAAATTTGAAAAACATCTGTAGAATGATAAGCCTAATCTCTGAGGAGATAGGGTGGCTGCAAGACCTTAACATAACTAGTAATAATGTATGTATACTGACATCTCAACGGGCTGTTACTGACCTTATGTGGAAATGAATCTTACTTAGGTGATGCCACATTTTCCTTAAGAAAGAGAGCTTTGGAAATTAAGAGTAAAACAGCATGATGTTCGAATTCCTATCTATTGTGTTTTGCTACTTTATTTTTAAACTTAACAATTTTTCCAGTCTGTAATTTTAATGTCTAATGAACATGTTATAAATAACTTTATTTCTTCTCTCTCTAGGTGTTTAATTATTAAACAGCATAGTGGTCTTTTGTACTACTATTTTCCTTTTATATTTTATAATAATATTAACCCTGCTAGGACAATTATTTTAGGTATTGTCCCCAAAGTACATGTAACTCATTTTAACATAAAATTAGTAGTCCTCACAATTACATGCTTCTCCAACACAATCCATCTTTAATAGTTTAGCGTAGGTGAAATCTACTGACATTTGAATTGTGATTCATGCTACTTGCATTCCAGGTAAGGGTATTGTCTATCTGCCTGTCAAATATGCCCTTAACCTTGAACTCAGCTGGATATCCTTACCCTTTCATTTTACTATATATAATACAGTCTATGCAGAAATTCAGATACCTGAAATAGTCCCAATGCCTTTATTTCATGGACTGCTGAAAGGTTCTCATGGCTCTCCATGGTCATTCCTCCTCTGCAATGTTTTATATGGACTTTCAAAATAGAAATGAAAAGATGTAGAATTTAGATTTAGTTATTTTACATAAGAAAGGCTTTCCTTGTCAATTATTATACAGATTTTTGTTGTTGCTGTTGTTTCTCTCAAGATTGAAAAGGCCTGGAAGTGTAAGTTGTCATTATTTCTTATCTAAGCTAGGCAAAAAACATCAAATGGAGTTAGGACAAACTAAGTTTTAAAAAATGTATACATTCACTTATTCATTCAATTGTTGAACTTAAATAAAATTCTATCAATTTCCAGGAACTGAGACAGTCACTGGAACGTTCAGCGAATCACTCAAATTTTAATTCTCTAACCCTTAAGGACTAAATTTATAGAAAACTGGGGTGATCTGAGAAAAAAGTAAAAAAAAAAAAAAAAAAAAAAAGGTCCCAGAGTAGGTACTAAGTAAATAGTAAGTAGTAATGTAAACTTTTCAGAGTAATGAGTGCAGAGTTCAGAGTAAGAATACAGATGTAGTGGTATTCACTGGCTATTTATAGACAAAATACTCTATAAAATGAAATGAAAATACAATATTATCTTTCTCATAAAATTGTTGAGGTTTCAATGACTTAATATATATAAAGTGGTTTTCCCAATCTGTGGTTTTGCTTTATGCAGTCAACTGTGGTCTGAAAATATTAAATAAAAAAAATCTGGAAATAAACAATTTATAAAATTGTGTATCATCTTCAGGAGCATGATGAAATTTCACATCGTCCTGCTCCATCTTGCCTTGGATGTGAATTACCCCTTTGTCTAGTATCTTCACACTATAGTTACTACCTGCCCTTAGTCACTTAGTAATCAAATGTCTTTTTAAAAATTGGGAACATTTCTCTGATGGCCAGTGATGATGAGCATTTTTTCATGTGTCTGTTGGCTGTATGAATGTCTTCTTTTGAGAACTGTCTGTTCATATCCTTTGCCCACTTTTTGATGGGGTTGTTTGTTTTTTTCTTGTAAATTTGTTTGAGTTCTTTGTAGGTTCTGGATATTAGCCCTTTGTCAGATGAGTAGATTGCAAAAATTTTCTCCCATTCTGTAGGTTGCCTGTTCACTCTAATGGTAGTTTCTTTTGCTGTGCAGAAGCTCTTTAGTTTAATTAGATCCCATTTGTCAATTTTGGCTTTTGTTGCCGTTGCTTTTGGTGTTTTAGACATGAAGTCCTTGCCCATGCCTATGTCCTGAATGGTATTACCTAGGTTTTCTTCTAGGGTTTTTATGGTATTGGGTCTAACATTTAAGTCTCAAATCCATCTTGAATTAATTTTCATATAAGGAGTAAGGAAAGGATCCAGTTTCAGCTTTCTACTTATGGCTAGCCAATGGCAATCATTAAAAAGTCAGGAAACAACAGATGCTGGAGAGGATGTGGAGAAATAGGAACACTTTTACACTGTTGGTGGGATTGTAAACTAGTTCAACCATTATGGAAAACAGGATGGCGATTCCTCAAGGATCTAGAACTAGAAGTACCATATGACCCAGCCATCCCATTACTGGGTATATACCCAAAGGATTATAAATCATGCTGCTATAAAGACACATGCACACGTATGTTTATTGTGGCACTATTCACAATAGCAAAGACTTGGAATCAACCCAAATGTCCATCAGTGACAGACTGGATTAAGAAAATGTGGCACATATACACCACGGAGTACTATGCAGCCATAAAAAAGGATGAGTTCATGTCCTTTGTAAGGACATGGATGCAGCTGGATACCATCATTCTCAGCAAACTATCGCAAGAACAGAAAACCAAACACCGCATGTTCTCACTCATAGGTGGGAACTGAACAATGAGATCACTTGGACTCGGGAAGGGGGACATCACACACCGGGGCCTATCACGGGGAGGGGGGAGGGGGGAGGGATTGCATTGGGAGTTATACCTGATGTAAATGACGAGTTGATGGGTGCTGACGAGTTGATGGGTGCAGCACACCAACATGGCACAAGTATACATATGTAACAAACCTGCACGTTATCCACATGTACCCTAGAACTTAAAGTATTTAAAAAAAAAAAAAGCCACAAAAAAGAAAGAAACTCAAGTCTGTATAACTCTAGCAAGGGCCGGTAACCTGGGGTCAATGAACTGGGAAGAAAAAATAGACCTCTTAATTTTACTAACATCAAACTGGAATGTAGCAATTCTTTCCATTATGAGTGTAGGCAGCAAACGGCAGTTGTGTCAACAGAACCTATAACTTTGTCACCAACAGGAATGACAGGTATTTTCAGGTCCTGTTACATTTGTTGCAAAGATGTTGGAATATCATTTACACTCATCACTGCTTTAAATTACAATCGTAATAATGTTGCCAACCCACGACCAGATCCCCCTTATTTGGTGTATTAATAAAGAAGCATGGGTATTGTTGTAAAAAAAAAAATTGGGAACACAAATGGACAGTTATGACTTTTATCAAATTACTCTTTATAATTACATTAAATATTTGTACCATGAAATTCCAAGTAAAGTACAAAGAAGGACAAAGGAAACATATTTTATACACAAAAAATCAGAGAATTATCTTGAAGCAGTTGTAAAAAATATGCAACAATAATAAGGAATTTCTACTTTTGTGTCTTATCATATGTTCTCCCCTTATATAACCTCACCAAATGGTCTGATATTGTTAGTTTATGCATATTTTATTTTGTTTATTATCAGAGCCATTAGAAGCATAAAGACAACATATCCATTTTTAGGGAACTTATTTGGTATTTGAGAGATATTTATAATATATGTCCTTTGTAAAGTTTTCACACCTAAAACACATGATATTTGTATGGAAAATTTAACTGCTATGTAGTTCTATATTAATAAATTGCTGTTAATTAGTTTTAGGAAACTAATGGTATGATGTTATTTCTGCGGTTTTCCAGGCTGTAGGATTTTATTGTTTCAATTGATCTCCTCCCCATAACCCTTACAATTAGATTACTGAGAGCTAAGGAAAAATAAACAACTCAGGTAAATATATCTTTAAAACATTTTTAAATGTTCACACGCATCCTAATTACTTTTATATTCCAGTCTTATGTGATCGATACAATAAGTGCCTTCGAAGATGTTACTTCACCTCCGTCCCTGGAAGTCTGCACCTAAAGTGCCTTTATTATAACTCATATCACACCCCAGTCTTATTTCACCTTTCAAACAAAGGATCTACTAAGAGGCATTCACAGACACTCAAACTTTATCACTCCAACCATTATCAGTTGAAAAAGTAGTGCTCAAAGGAAGAAAGATATTTTGATTTTTATTTATATATTTTTTTGTGCCAGATCTATTTCTTTATTTTAGTGTTCTTATATGTGTTCCTAGCCTTGGTTTAGTAATGGTATTCAGGAACGGGAGCCAGTGATGCCATACAATTAAGTTTCTAAAGCAAACCAGAATTCTCTTCCCCTAGGAGGATGAACTAGAAAGAAAGTGACAAGTGTATGTATAATTCCTTAGCAAACATTGTAAGGCTTTTGTATTACAAACTGACATTTTCTAGGAGTGGTTTCAGGACAAGCTGATTGCTTATTTCACTATTCCGGTTCAGTCTGAGTTCTATAGCAAATACTGATTTTAAGGAATTAAAATCAAAGTAACTCATGGAGAGAAAGATGTTGACACCTCTATCTGTCTATCTCTTTGATACTTTAAAAAATATATCTTATACAATTTAAATATAAAAAGCATTGAAAAATCTATTTTTGTTTTAGAATTGAAATATATTTCATTGTTTTCTCATAGGATCTGTCACAAATACTATCCTAATACAGCATTGGTGAACTATCTTACAAAAAAATTGATAATGAATAAATTATGGACATTAAATTAACAATTAATTCTATTGTTGCAGAATACACGCCCACCTTCTCCTCAACTTCTGCCGTAATGAAATGCATGATAATGGCTGGCTTACAAGAGTGGTCTGTTGTGTGTATATAAAATCTAACTAATGAAAGAAGTGAAAAGACTTTGAAAATCTACAAACGTGGTATTTCCTAGATCTTTCCATTCAAACTATTACAGTGGTTCCTTCCAGCCCAATAAGCCATATTTGAAAGCAAACCCGGGGTCAACTTGTGTGAGAGTATGAACGCTACCACAGTGTTGACCTGTAGCTTTGTTAATATCAGATTATGATTTTATTGATAATAAATAAAATGAGGTCAATAAGCAGACTGTTTCTAATTTATTTTAGAAAGCATTTTTATAATTTACTTGAGTAAGTTAGTTGTCTGAATTATCAAACTTAATTACTTCAAAACCCACAAAATAGGTAGGGAACGAGACAGCTTAAGTGCCAGGTGTCAGGTAGTAGTGCAAAAGAAAACTAAAATAAGCATATAAGCTTTCAAAAAGCACAATATCTGCTTATAGGTTGCAAAAGGTTGACGTTTACACGGTGTGTGTGTGTGTGTGTGTGTGTGTAATTCCATTGACTATGCAGTCACACACAGTATAACAATGTTTTGGTCAATGACAGACATCATATATGACTTTGGGGTCCCATAAGATTATATTGGAGGTGAAAAATTCCTGTTGCACAGTGAACGTTGACAATGTATGATAAGGTCATAGTGAAACACATTACCATTTCTATGTTTAGATGCACAAATACTTGTCATTATATTACAATTGGCTGCAGATATTCAGTACAGTAACATTCTGTACAGGTTTGCAGCCTGGGAGCAATAGCCTAGGAGTGAAGCCGTCTCTACTATCTAGAGTTATATAAGCACACTCTGTGATAGTCCCACAATGACAAAATTGCCTAATAATGCATGCACATATCCCTGTGATGCATATCTGTGTGTCCTTTAATTCTAGTCCTGAAATACCATGTATTACCATTACCTTTTTTATGTGATTCACAATTGTAATGGCATAAAAAGTGATTCTGGGAATCTCATAGTTCTTCACCATCCTTTGTATTATGTACTGAAGTTGCATTTTAAAACATAATACATGATTAGATGTAGCAGATTTTTCATGAAGATAATAATTTATTACTCTGTGAATTGATTCTCCCTGTTGAGCTTGCAATAATACAACTCTTATTCAGTCTATGGGAAAAGGAAGTCTTTCCTCTACCTAGCTTTAATTATTTTTCAAGAAGTTATTCTTATATTCTTTAATGTGAACAGTTCCTTCAGTGGCCACAGTGCAAACAACTAACATGATGTAAGAGAGACAAACTCCAACAACATGCAAAATACATTGGTAAAACTTGGGGCCCTAGGCTCTTGTTTATATTTACATATTGTCATATGAAGTCATCTGTTACATTATTTCAATAATGAAACATTGACCAGCGTACAAATGAAGTCTGCCTATAAATTTTCTTTACACAGATTACCAAATTGTTGAAATAAAGAATTTCACTGGCACATGCCCTATATTTGGAAGTTCTATAATTTTAGGAAACCACAGGTTTGCATATGAAAATATGTTAGTTTTCACATGGATTTTTTTTTTGAATGAATAATTCATTGCTCTCTTTTCATTATTTTGTTTAAGATAACTGAGGATGAATCTAATGTATTGCTTGGTGATTAACCTACAAATGATTAACCTTGAATATAAAAGAATCATGACATATCTCATTTCAATGTAATGCAATATAATGCAAAGTAACATAACAGAATAATACAGTATATTTGATAGTAATTTTATCATGTTTTACAAGTGTTATAGGGTGCCTACTTTATGCTAGACATAATAATGGACAACAAGAATAGAAATTAAAAACACAAGTTTTGGGAGCATACAGACAATGTGGTGTGTTACTGTCTGTTAGTTTCTTTGAGATGCTATAATACAGCAAAATACCATACAGTGGGTAGCTTATAAACAACAGAAGTTTATTTCCCACAGTTCTAGGGGCTGAGAAATCCAAGGTCAAGGTATCAGCATATTGGTGAGGGCTTGCTCTTCCGGTTCACAGATGATACCTTCTCACTGTGTTCTCACATGGTAGAAGGGGCAAACAAGCTTTCTCTGGCCTTCTTCATAAAAGCACTAACCTGGCCAGACACAGTGGTTTGTGCCTGTAATCCCAACACTTTGGAAGGTCAAAGTAGAAGGATCAATTCAGGCCAGGAGTTTGAGGCAAGCCTGGGCAACACAGTGAGATGCTGTCTCTTAACAACAACAACAACAAGACACTAATCCTGCTTGTGAGGGCTCTAATCTCATGAATTAATTGCCTCCCAAAGACCTCACCTCTAAATACTATTGCACTGGGTACTGGGGACACATAAACGTGCACGCCGTAGCACTCTATTTGTGGATTTTGATAACTTTCTAATTTCTCTGAACCTCAGTGTTTTTAATACATAAAGTGAAACAAACGTACCTGCATCACAGTTGTGTGTGTTTGAAGTTTAAAGAAGAAGATGCAAGCAAAGCTCTTATACACAGTCTGGAAGCCCTCCATGGAGATTACCCATTAAAGGAATTTGGAAAATGTTTAGATATAGACTCCACATTCAGTTATCTCCACAGAAGAGGCAGAAACATAAACAAACAATAAGTGCATCAGTAAAAATGCAAAATATGAAAGTAGCATGAAAAGGGGTGAGATTTAGAAATGCTTTACTGAGGAGATGCTGTTTAACCAAATTTTGAGGAATGAAAAGGAGTTTGATACAGCGAGAGAGAAAAGCAAGATGGAATTATTTGATATTGATGGAACGCGGTAACAAAACAATGTTACCACAATGTGGTAGTGTTACCAACTGGTAACAATACAACTTTAATCAGAATGATAGGAGCCATCAAGAAGTTCAGAATGATGGAAAGGTCAGTTTCAAGGGAGTCAGACACATTCCATAAAAGTGGATATAAAGACAGCTTCTTTTTCACTTCGGGGACAGTTGATTTCCTTCCCTTATAGCTCTCAGAAAATTTCACATAGTTTGTAAACACTCATTATCTATTCAAACGTCATTTATTGATGCCAGATACTAAGTTTTGGAAAGAAAAAATGGAAATAAATATATAACAATTCCTTTTTCTTAAGTCCAATTGGAGAAAAACATATATAAGTAATTAGAACACACGGAAGTAGTGCATTAATAGAGCTACATTCAAGATATTATGGGGATAATTCACACCTACCTGTGATAGAGATCTTGTAACCAGATTTTCCCACTATGACAAACTACAGAGTCTGGGTACAACAGTTTAAAAAAATGACTACTTGAAGTCAACATAAAGATAAAAACAAGCCAAAAATATGGGGTTTGATATTCCAGAAAGAATAAAATGTATTGTGCTAAACTGAGTTTTTCTGTAGTCTTTCCCTGTCAAGGAATTTCTTTATTCACTGTGAGAGGTGGAGAGACTGTAGAGGAAGCAACAGTCTGAAGCTTGTCGCATCTCACAAATATTGGATTGAAAGCTAGCAAGGCAGTCAGAACCTGAAGGGTCAATATCCTGAATATAATGCTACATATTTGGGGGCAAGATTCCAGGAAACCAGTTCCAAAGCAGCCATCAGGAGACTCAAAAGCTAAGCAGAGATTTCAGTAGTTCCTTACTGTTGGGACAACAATGACATTACCCCATTTGTGAAGGAAGAGGGGCCCTTGTAAAGTCCCCAGGCTTTCACCTGAGCCCTTTTATCTATTTCCAATCTTAAATATTGATGTTTAATTTTAGTCCTTTTCAATTGCTGCCAATGTGCCGATGATTCCAAGAGTACTGCCTTCACAATCAAATAGTTTTGTCACATCCAGATTTATATTTGTGACTAAAACTGGGTATCTACCTATGCATTCATAGCTTTGACAAGGAGCTAAGTGCAACTATGAATGCATTCTCCTATTTTTACTCTCCCAAGTTCCTCTTCCTGAATTTCTTATTTCCGTTAACGTAACATCTCCTCATCCACTCAAGAACCTGGTAAATATACTCAAACAATTTCTGATTTCTTGTCCTCACTCTCTAGAAGTTATATCCTAACACATGTAAATTAATGCCTAAAATGCCTTCAAGGACTCATTTTCACTCTAATTCTACTTGTCCTTATCCAGATGATATTATCTCTTGCTCACATTATTTCAATGCGCTCCCAACAGCATACGTACTTTCAGCCTCTCTTTCTCAGATATCCATAGTGTTTGTCATTTAACATAACATCTCATTTCTTGTCACGCAAATAATTGCCCAAATAAATTCATGACCATTCACAATCTAATCTCAGTTCCTATAAATTTCACTGGGGACCTGTGACCCTGATGCCCTATATACCTAGATGTGTTTATTCATGCTTCTCTCTCTGGCAAGAATACCCTTCCTAGCCTTTATACACTTTACAAAAGCCGGGTCACCCTTCAAGGCCCAGTGTAAATAGTATCTCTTCTATGAAGTCTTAACAACTTCATTGTTTCCACTCAGAGATTCATTTCTGTCTTTCTCTGTGACTCTGTAACTACTTCAGTCGTAGTGCTGGATTAACACTTAGGGACATTGTAGTACCATGAATTGCTCATAAATCTCTCTCTTTTTTATGTGGTATGCTCTATTAAACCTGGGCTCATACTAATTGCCTTGTTTCTTCACAAGTTAGCATAGGACTCCTGGGACATCGTAAGTTGTGGATTGAATTATATTTTCTCACCCAAGGGGTTTTTATGGCTGGGAACACCCCAAACATGAAAGAAATGGGCTTTTAAAATGAATACTTGTATTCTTATATCATGCAAAAATGTTTGGGAAAAAGCAGCATTCAAAAACTTGTACCAAAAATTACAATCCCTGTAGGAAATTTACGTAAATATTATGCACATAACTTTTAAGGAGGTAAAGTAAGAAGCTGTTTGACTGAAATAAAATTATTATGATGTCACTTTTAAATTGGATGTGTTTGTCTGCTGATCTTTTTTTGTGATCTACCATGACTGTAGACTTACTTACATTAATTATTACCAGCTTTCTGAATTGAAACAAAAAACATTTCAGCAAGAATATAAGTTAAGTAAATATCTATTTATTCATCAAGATTTTCTATTTCTAGCTTAGAATAAGGAAAAAATATAATTTGCTGCTACGAGCATCATACTTAACATCCAGCATGGAGAACATCTGAAAAATAATATATGTATTTTTTATTTCTGATTAACACAAATGATTTTGGTAAATATGTTAGTTTCTAGCATTTACCTTTTCCACTGACTACTGTGAAAATAAAATGAAATAAAATAAATTATAAAAGCTTAATTTTGAACGTGTAAAAACAACCTGAAAGAAAACATAGCCATCATCATCAAGGTAAAACATTGTGTGCTTTTTAAAAAGTATTTATTTGGAGAGTTATGACAATTTTTAGTCTTTTTAAAAAATCACACCCTACATGAGAAAAAATTTAAGGGAGGAAGAATTTACACATAATGTTAGAGAATGTTATTTTTATTTTCTAAAATATTGTTAGCCATACATCCTCAGCCAGATCTTTTGATGTGATAATACATTATCTTCTAAAACCTTACTGCCCAATAATGTCTATACTCAGATTTCATGAATCACCATTCCTAGATCTGAAGCATCTTTTCCAGAAAGCAAAACTCCTACATAAAAGACAATCACCAGTGATAATTTAATATAATATGTTTTAGACCATCTATGGGATGCCTACTGGTAACAAAGAATAAAGACATCATTGTGTTTTTGTAATTTTTCCCTAATAATTTGATATTAATTTATGGTACAATTGAGGATTTAATTTTCCCACTGGTATTAACTTTCTACTTAATTAAGTTAAACTAAAGGATAATCAATTTATTCATTACTGTATTTTCCATGTTCAATTCAAAATCTATTTGTGTAACTACCACAGCTTTTCTATAAGTTCTTGGCATAGTCAAAGGCTGCAGGGGCCTTTCAAAACAGTATGCTGAGAATAGATAGGGCTCAAGGACAGTATCTCCAATTGAACTTTTAATGAACTCCCGTAGGCGCCAAGAAGGCGGACAAATAAGGAAGAGCATAGAGACAAGGAACTAAGCAGAAGGTTACATCTAGGTAAAGAAAGTTTGTTTTGCATTGTGTTCTTTCTGCTGAGGTGGGGTTTATGGAGTATAAATAAAGTGAGGCGGAGGCTCTGGGTGCGGCCGCCATGTTCTCTGTTTGTCTTTGTCTTTTGTGTCTGTTCATTCTCCACCACCCCTGGCACGGACCCCAATAAAAGGCTTTTCAACTAGGTGTGTTATTGAGAGTTAGACAAAATATACAGAGGTAGAGGTATAACTTAAATTGCTTTCACAAGTCTCCTATTCACTTTTTCGGGAAATCTATAGAGATACCAACATGGTACATTGACCGACAGAGTGGCACTTTAATTTATGTTGTTTAAAACACTGAATTTCCTTGGAAATTGAATAGTCTGTGATGCTCATCATAAAATAAATGGTTTCATGATTAATAAATCAATGCACTTAAATTACAATATTACCACTCATCCTAATAATCAGAAATCTTACAGAATCAGTAGTGTAAAAATAGTACAATGGGGCTGGAAAGGAAAGTTGTTTATAAAAGGACAAGGAAATACTAGAGACACATGAAAGATGTTGGGAAAAAAAGCTCAAATTAAGTCAAATTTAAATTCCTATTATATAAATCTATGAGACATTTCAGTAATTACAGTGTCTCTTTTGTGAAATAGTCTAAGAAATTTCAAAAGCAAAATACTTGAAAAAAACATTAGAGTAAAATGTGCTAAATGTACCTGAAATCTACGTTTTAAAAATCTAAAGTTTCAAGAAAGAGAAAATTGTTATCCAGAATTTCAGGAAAGATAAAGTTAAGAGAAAATAGGTTCTTTTGATTTTTTCCCTTAAGGTAAATTTCCTTGTATTTGTCTTCAACTCTTTTTAATATAATGAGGGGAGTATGTGCTTCTACTTCACTCTGAAATGATTTCTCCTGAACTTAATTTGTTTACATCCTCAGTACAATAACTTTAAACAACAGAAGCATTAGTAAATATTTTCTTGTTTTGCAAATAAGGACAATGAGAACCAGAAAGTTAAAACTATTTTTTTCCGTCATAAAAGAAAAACTAGAATTAAGTAAGACTCTAATCACTATAATAGGTCACATCTAATCCTCTGTAGCCATAGAAAGAAAATCCATTGAAAATTGTTGGTATTTTTTTGATGGAGGTTCCCTTTCTTGATATCCAAATATTAAGTTTCTGTTCTGTCTAAAAAATAGGGCTTCCATAAGTCTTGTTTGCTGTTTGGAGTTTAGGTGATCTGAATATAAAGTAAAGAAGT
This sequence comes from Papio anubis, assembly GCF_008728515.1. NCBI lineage: Eukaryota > Metazoa > Chordata > Mammalia > Primates > Cercopithecidae > Papio > Papio anubis. Next base: position 6,574,590 of record NC_044977.1, read on the forward strand.
TAAAAAGACCGAAAGTGTTAGTAATTTAGTCTCATAATTTCCCCTTCAGGGAGGTTGTATACTTTTTAAATAATAGATACGCTAAAGTATATAAGTATTTATTTATTAAATTTTAGCAGAAATTCATAATAATTTCTTGTAGTCCACTTTTATACCACTAGATTTTCTTTTTCTGCATGCTATACGATTAAGGGATTACAAATGTCAATACACCAAGCAAGTTGGAAATCATTATTAATTGCTAATGCTGTGTAGCAATGACTATGTGAATCTGTGAAAGCATCTCTGGGCTAAAAACATGAACAGGAAACTCATAGAAGAGGAAATTCCAATCACTTGATACACTGATAAAAGAGTTTTTAGCCTTGCAAGTCACCAGTAAATTGCTAGAAGCATTAATGAGATTCTTATTTCACCCATCAGATTAGCAAACCTCGAGTGTTGACAAGGCAAACAGTATATGTAATCAGGCCCTCTCATATGCTGGGAGACACACTTGAAGGACAGTTTGGTAAAATGTATTAAGGGTTTACATGTACATTCTCTATGACTTAGCAATTCTACTTCAAACTCTTAGAATTTAGGCTAGGAGAAACACTCTTATATTAATGCAAGATGGAACCATAGTGACATTCACCCAGCATTGTTTGTAATTTAGGAAAAAAAGGCAAATAAACAATCAATATGAAAAACAGGTAAAAAACAGTAGGTCGGAATTGTGTGCATTACTTTAAGACAATGTTTAGTAAAAAAAAGAATGTATTTCTGTAACTTTTCTTCTTCTCTCTTAAATAATACTGTGTATTTCCCATGATGTATGTGTGTGTGCTGACATTCCTGCTAGTGTTTGTAAATACCCAGAAAACAATCATTGAAGATGCACAGCATTCAGTAGCCAACAAAGAGACCATGATTGATGGTGGTTAATAGCAATAGTTGTAGTGAGTTCATTCTTATGTACAATATTTTAATACTTTTTTCAGGAAAAATTATATGTGTTATTTATATAAATAAAATTTTACTTGAAAAATAAGCTTAAAATAAATCTAATAGTAGCTTTAAGAAAAAAAAAATGTGTAATCTCATGCCTAATGTTCTTCATTTAGTTACCATTTAGCTTTATGTCACCATTGGAATCTAACAGGTTTTTCGCTCTATGTCATCTCAGAAAGAATGATAATCCTTCCCTCTTTCTTAAAGCAAATTATATCTCACTCTAAGCCATATTTTCAAATACATGTAGTACAATGTTAAGTCTGAGAGACACTGCTTTAACAGTGGACATTTTTAAATGATTCTAAAACATTTTCGTCATGCACAATACTTGAGTTCATTTTGCTGGATGATGGTAACCTCTGGAGAATTTTGAGGTTGGCTAAGATTAGCTCTATCCCTGAAGTCTTGCTAAAAGTTGGAAAGAAAACCAATATTTAGACCAAATCTTGTTATATATACAGAAATGTATTAAGCAAATATTAACAAGTAGACATAAAATAGTTCATGCCACTTATTTTATAAGCACCATGAAACCCCAGTTCTCTCAACTTTTTATGCTTCAACCATAGCCTGAATGATTGATATAAGTGAGACATGCTAATATTCTGGAAATATGCCTCTATTTCCTGTTTAGCTGATATCAGACAATTAGAAATCCCTGAACCCAATGACTGGATACAAGACCATTTAAAGATCAAGCTTTTTGAGAATTCTGTGCTCTGATTATGCAAAGATGAGAAATGATTCTTAAATATTTCAATTTGTATATCTTAAATACTATTAATTTTACTGAGATTCTATTGCTAATGTACATTATAATAATTAACAAGCCATAATTTTGCCATTTGAAACATTGTATTATACTATTGGAGAAAGCCTTGGTATTAAGATATGAATACTAGAAGTGCTTTTAATAGTTATTCCTGAGTTTAGAATTATAAAATTTAATTATAACTGACCCACATTGAAGTTAATTTATTGATTAAGACAACTGACTAAACCTAAGTATAATATAATCTGCCCACTACAGTATTAGAATTTTATTTTATTTTTAAGCATTTTTTTTTATCATTTCAATAGGTTTTTGAGTAACAGGTGGTGTTTGGTTACATGAATAAATTCTTTAGTGGTGATTTCTGAGATTTTGGTGCACCCATCACCTGAGTTGTGTACATTGTAGTCTTTTATCTCTCACCCCCTCCCACCCTTTCCCCCAAGTCCCCAAAGTCCATTATATCATTCTTATGTCTTTGCATCCTCATAGCTCAGCTCCCACTTGTGAGAACATACAATGTTTTTTTTTTTTTTTTTTTCCATTCCTAAGTAACTTCACTTAGAATAATGGTCTCCAATTCCATCCAGGTTGCTGTGAATGCCATTATTTCATTCCTTTTTATGGCTGACTAGTATTCCATGGTGTGTGTGTATGTGTGTGTGTGTGTGTGTATATATATGTATGATGTGATATATATATACACACATATATAAAATGTGATATATATACACACACACGTGTATATTTATATACATATGTGTGTGTGTATATATATATATCACATTTTCTTTATCCACTCATTGATTGATGAGCATTTGGGCCAGTTCCATATTTTTGCAATTGCAAATTGTGCTGATATAAGCATGTATGCAAGTGTCTTTTTCGTATATTGACTTCTTTTCCTCTGGGTAGACACCCAGGAGTAGGATTGCTAGACAAAATGGTAGATCTAATTTTAGTTCTTTAAGGAATCTCCCACTGTTTTCCATAGTGGTTAAACTAGTTTACATTCCCACCAACAGTGTAAAAGTGTTCCCTTTTCACTGCATCCATGCCAACAACTATTATTTTTTGATTATGGTCATTCTTGCAGGGTAAGGTGGTATCACATTGTGGTTTTAATTTGCATTTTCCTGATCATTAGTGACGTTGAGCATTTTTTCATATATTTGTTGGCCATTTGTATGTCTTCTTTTGAGATTTGTCTTTTCATGTCCTTAGCCTACTTTTTGACGGGATTGTTTTTTCTTGCTGATTTGTTTGAGTTCCTTGTAGAATCTGGAAATTAATCCTTTGTCAGATGTGTAGATTGTGAAGGAGTAGTAAAATCTTTTTCAGACAAACAAATGCTGAAAGAATTTGCCAGCACTAAAAGGGCTGCTAAACGGAGTTATAAGTCTGAAAGGAAAAAAAAAATCAAAATACACAAAAATAAAACCTTCTTGAAGCATAAATTTCACAGGGCCTATAAAACAATAACACAATGGAAAAAAACACAAGACATTCAGGCAACAACTAGTATGATGAACAGAACAGTAATATTTAAATACCAATGTTGAATGTAAATGGCCTAAATGCTCCATCTGAAAAATACAAAATGGCAGAACGGATAAAAATTCACCAACCATGTATGTGCTGTCTTCAAGAGACTCACCTCACCCATAAATAATCACATAAACTTAAGGTAAAGGGGTGGAAAAAGACATTTGATCCAAATGGACACCAAAAGTGAGCTGAAGTAGCTATTCTTACATGAGACAAAACAGACTTTAAAGCAACAACAGTTTAAAAAGAGAAAGAGAGACATTACATAAAGACAAAAGGACTAGTCCAACAGGAAAATATCAAAATCCTAAATGTAAATGCAACTAACAATGGAACTCCCAAACTTATAAAACAAGTACCACCAGACTTAAGGAATGAGATAGAGAGCAACACAATAATAGTGAGAAACTTCAATATGCTACTGGCAGCAGTAGACAGAACATCAAGACAGAAGATCAACAAAGAAACAATGGATTTAATCTATACCCTAGAACAAATGAACTTAAAAGATATTTACAGAACATTCCAATAACTGTAGAATACACATTCCATTCATCATCACATGAAACATTCTCCAAGATAGACCATATGAGAGGCCACAAAACAAGTCTCAACAAATTTAAGAAAATTGAAATTATAGCAAGTACTCTTTCACACCACAGTGGAATCAAATTGGAAATCAACTCCAAAAGGACCTTCAAAGCCATGCAACTGAGTGGAAATTAATTAACCTACTCCTGAATGATTGTTGGGTCAATAATGAAATCAAGATGAAAATTAAAAATTTATTTGAACTGAATGATAATAGTGACAACCTGCAAAAATCTCTGGGATACAGCAAAGGTGGTGCTAAGAGGAAAGTTTACAGCATTAAATGCCTACATCAAAAAGTCTAAAGGAGCACAAATAAACAATCTAAGGTTACACCTCAAGAAGGCAGAGAAACGAGAACAAACCACACCCAAATCCAGCAGAAACAAAACAAAACAAAAAAAGATCAGAGATACACTAAAGGAAATTGAAGCCAAAAGAAATTCAAAAGATGAATAAAACTGAAAGCTTGTTCTTGAGACGATAAATACAATTTGTAGAAGACTAGCGAGATGAACCAAGAAAAGGGAAGATCCAAATAAGCTCAATTAGAAAAGAAATAGGAGATATTACAACCAATACCATAGAAATACGAAAGGTCATTCAAGGCTACTATTAACACCTTTATGCACATAATAAATAAGTACAGTTGTAATATTTTAAATGCAGGCATCAAAACAATGAAAATGCATAGTTTTAGAAAAATACATGATTCATATTAACTGAAATCTGATATGACTATGGAGGGCTTGGAGCTCACCACTCTGACTATTGTCTTCTGATTAAGAACAAGTGCATCACAGAATATGTGTTAAGGTCCATTTTTTGTATGTGTGGCTTAAAAATGCATCGTTAATCTCACAGGTGATTTATGTCTTTATGTCCTTATTTCTTTATTATCTCCCTCTATTACTATGTTAGTCAAGATTCTTGCTTAGAAAACATAAACTCAAACTGCTTAAACAATAGTTCACATTTTATTAAAACAGAAGTCCAGAAAAGTGGTAGGGGCCAGGACTGGCTTACTATTGACTCCATCTCCATGGCTTTGTGAGTCCCCAAGATTCTTCCCTCTTCATGCGTAAGATCATCGTCAAGATGGCATGGATCTTATGATAAAATGGCTGTAGTTCGTCTTTCCACTACATCATTCTGATTGGAGGAGGATATATGTTAGAAATTTGACTATAAGTTTTATGCTTTGCTTTGATTAGATCAGCTTAGTAATATTCTCATCTCTGAAGCAATAATTGTGGCCAGAGGATAGGTTATAATGATTAGTATTGTCATAAATACATACTTAAATTCCTAGATGAAAGTTTGGCTAATCTCCTGCAATAGCATGTAGAAATTAGGTGCTATGGTAAAGAATAAGGAGTAACAATGAGTGCTGAAGAGAAAACAACCATGTATCTACTGCAATTACTAACATCCTAGTGTCTTCTTATGAGAATATCATGGTAGATCCTCTAATCTGAAATAGTTTCAAGACAGGAAGGGGTATATTAAGTAATTTTCTCATGTTCCTCCATCCTGGACTAATGGATGTCAATAGGAAGAAACAAGAAATTTGGGGATATTAATTTAATACACAACTATCATGAAAGGGCCATATAAAGACAATTTTTTTCTAAATCATGCTTTAGTCAATACTGTGCTGAAGGGGTAATAGCTGGAAGTTGTTTTTAAGTCTGTGGGCATTAGTTAAAATGCCATTAAAATCATGTGTAGACACTTCATCATTCCTTTTCTCCAGAATACTCATTTCTAAATTAAGGTAGAGGTAACTTAGATGAAGAATCTAGCTTTGGTATTCTCAGAATTCCTGCTATTTTTAATACTAGTTCTATCTTAAAATAATATTTTAGTGAGGAAATGAACTTCATCATTTTAGGGCTCTTTGGTCTAGTCCCACAACTTTACTTTCATTATGAAATGTCCCGTCATTCAAAAAAAATTTGAATTTGTGCACATTGTTCCAATGGAATAAATTGATGTCTATTTATTTGACTTAAATAATTCATGTCCAGCTAACATAAGATCCCTTATGTTGATCTCTCTTGTTTCTGGTAATGTAGAAAAGAACAGAGGCTAATAATGATAGGTGTAGTCAGGCTTAATTACTAGAATTAATGTAAAGACTTTGTAATTACTTTCTATAAAGCCTTTTTAAAAAAAAATTCAATGAAAACAGGCCAGAAAAGCAGCTAATTTCAGAAATTCACTGGCTGCTTGCCAAAGGTTTAAGCAACCAGTGGTAGCCAGGGTCATTGGCTCTCCGAAAACCAAGGGTGCCTGTACGTTGTAGGTTTCAGTAACACCACTGGGAACTTTCAATTTAACTTGATACTTAAAAACCTCCAGTGGGAGTTTTCACTAAACTCAATCAATGTTGAAAGCAAAGTGGTATGAAAAACATGGGTAAACATTGATTTTAGGCTTCAGGTCCACTCAGGAACAATTCTTGGGGAGGTCTCTTAATACCTCGTTCCTACAGTAAGAAGTGACTGCTATGGTAACATAACATTTCACACAACAGTTGTCACAATCAGTTTCTTGCCTATGTTCTTGAATGATCATATTTTTAAAAGCATGTAGCATTTTCTTAGTAACTATCTTAGGATTAAAAAAAACCTCTTTAAGGCTTTTTGGCCTCGTGCAGTACGCATACCTAATTTTCAATATGGCTGTAATTTTTAGCTATTCGACAGGCAGCAAATCTTATATTTTGAGCATTTCCATTAGTGTCACTTCTGAATCCATCATCATTCAACTTATGTCTACTGAAATATGTTTTGCTGATCTGGACATAAATGGGCTGTGAATTGTAGCCACAGATGGCTCAGAAACATACTTTACAGTGAGCAAACTTTGGATGACTGAAAGAAAATTGACAGAAATACCACAAGGAGAAATTGTGTATCATTTCAATAACTGAGCAAATAAACTAAAATCAAAACAACAAGAACAATAATAACCTTCTCTTCAACAGAAATGTGTCACATTCACCTGATGGATACTAAAATGAAGCTGGACATGTTAAGCAAAAACATGGCTTTTCCATTCTCTCCAATGTAGAGGATTTTCTGGTTGGCTAGTGAGCTGGCAGGATATGAGAAGCCATGTGCTCTCAGAAGCGATCCACAGTGGGGAAGGTCCGTGTAAAATTGAGCCAAAGACCTTGAGGGGAGCCAGAAGCCTGCAGAGTAACCCTGTGTAAATGCCAGGTCCAGAGGGACAGAGCTACGTAGTAAACAAGAGGCAACATTCTAGTTGGGAACCAGATTGTAACTAAGGCAGACTGTGAGGAGGTGAAGAGAGACAGGGCCAAGTGTTATGGAGAGGTATTTAGCTGCAGAATATTAACAACAATTGCCTAGCATACTCTTAAGCTGATTTAAATGTGACTAAAGCGTATGTCTGACTGGTAGTTCATTTTAAAATTTCTTTTAAATGAACTACAGAAATGTTGGATACTGGTTTAAATCTCCTTTTTGCTCTTGTTGATCTAGTAGCTTTATGATTTCTTTCTTTTGGTTTTCTGATATTTTGTGGGGCTGTGTCCAGGTGGAAGTCTTTTGTAATTCCCGTACCAGGAACTTGGTGGTCCTGTTCAATTTGGATGATGCTTCAAATATTTGAGGCATAATTTCTTCATTTCTATTTTCTCTGTTTTCTTTTTTGTGCATTGAATATTAGCCTCCTGGAGCAACTCTATTTTTGATTATTTTTTCACATTCTTTTTCTCTTTGCTTTCACTTGGACATGACTGCATTCAATCATTAAAATAGTAAACCATGTTTTCAAAATTTGTACATTTGTTTTGTGTTCTTGGCCAAGTCGTTTTGTTTTATAGCAAAATTTCTTGTTTGTAATTTATGGCCTTAATAACTTACCAAACAAGTATGAGGATACAAATTTAATGTATGTAATCACTTCTCTAGTAGTCTTTTCGTTATATGTAGTAAGATTTTCTCAGAAATCTAGTGACCTTGGTTTTCTGTTACTATTTAAGAATGAACGGTTAGTTTGGATTACAGCTTCTTTTATTTGGATTAATTTCTCAATATTACACCTTGATTTTCAATCTTCCAGAAATATTTTTAATAGTGTTTGAATGTTGATCAATATATATAATTCTCTTGGATTTTCTCTGTCCTTATGTAATGAGGCCTAGTTTCTCTTGATAATATGGCTGGCTGACAGCAAAAGGTATGTGGGAGAGCTGTGAGACTTAGAGGAATGCTTTGTAAATGTATGCAGAAACCGGAAGCACGCATGTGCCTGCCCCCATCCCTAATCACATCTAAAATGAGAAAAAATTATTCTGAAATGCTAACATCATTTGAGGAAACTTTATTTTTCTGGAGGCATGCAATTTCTAGAAACAGATCTCCAGTTTTTGCCTTGAGAGAAACATTAGGGGGCGAAGCCCTTTTTATAAATGGTGTTGGGGAGTGGAAGGTAAAAAGTTGAACAAGCAACTTTTCCCATAGAAAACCCATTAGATAATCAACCTGTTTTCTGTCCCACTTCTCACTCCCACTCTCAAAACTAGTCTACTTTTGTGGGTTTTTGAAAAATATCCTTTCACCACTCCCCTTGCCTTCCTATCTTTTTGCACTGGATTGCAGATTCTTTTATTCTGATATTTTTCTTGATATTTATGTCTTGATTTTTCAACCTGTCAGAAATATTTTAATCATGTTTGCATGTTGACGATCCATCCCTGCCATGCACACTGTGCTCCTTGCTGTTATAGATTTTTAACATTTTGTTAAAATCTTACTTATTGCAGTAAGATTTAGAGGGAAACAGAAGGCTGATACAGTTGCTCCTTCTGCCAATTTGAGCTAAAATCTTTTGGCGTGATTTTTTAATGCAAATATTATATTAGTTTTCTTCAAGAGGCCTCTCATGTTCCTTGCTCATAGCTGCATCCCTCCAAGGCCTGCTTCCTCGGTGTGTAGCCTTCTCTGACTCTCTTGCCTCTTCCTCTCTCCCTTATTAGGATCTTTGTGATTACATTGGGCCCATGTGAATAATCCAGAATTAATTTTCTGCCTCGAGATCTTTTACCTAATCGCATCTGCACATGTAAAGTTACAGATCCCAGGGATAAGAACGTGGACATTCTTGAGAGGCCAATATTTTTCCTGCCACAATCATGTACATGGTTTTATGTCATCAGCCAATATCCAGGAACATCATGACTAACCACTAGAGTTACTCCATCCATTATATATCATATTTTATTTAACCAATTAACCAAATACTTAGTTTAGCAAATATTCATTGGTTATGTATAGAGACTCTGATATAGTGCTAGAAAAAGAAGATAAAATGAAAGACAGGGTTTTAAAAGTCTCTGCTGCCGTGCCCTTTATCCACCATACATACGAATGGGAATTATTTTCCTTAAGCACGGAAGCTGGGGAAAGGCTTAGAAAAGCCCAGGCTGAGCTGAGATATAAATATTTAGTTTAGGACACTTCCAGTGGTTTTTTGTGATTGTCATCGACCTTTTTGGTCAACTGACTTTAGATATAATTTGCTATCCCAAGAGGAAGATTTAAGAAACATTTAAGAAGTATTAAGACTGGAAATTTAGGATGTCCAGGTTTAGGAGGAGATGTTGGTAGCTCCAAATTTGTAGTGTCTGCCATTCCTGAAACAATCTTGAGTAAATAAGTGACAAAAGAGCGAAGGAATCAGTTCAGAGAACTTTCACAGACTAAGTAACAACCAGGGTTAAACCTGATAGTTTTCTTATGTTCCCTACATTACCTAGCCCAGTTCTGTATTTGAAGGAGTGCAATAAACACCTGCCGATAGATTAGCTGAATCCACAGAAGATGAGCATAGAAATGTCCATCTCAGACTCCAGGGCCAGATTCTTACAGGATTCAGTCATATCGGAGAAGTTTATGTCTGTGGTTATTCACACAGATGGCTTCCCTGTAACATGAAAAAGAAAACCTTAAGTTACTGAGACTTTTAGTGAATAAAGACAAAACAGAATGATTATTCTATGAAGTTCTTAAAGGTAGGATACACCTTATAGTTGCTGACTGCTGACAGAGGAACATCTAGTGTATGTATTGATTTATAAGGAACAAAGCATTGTCTTCACAACCAGATTGTTTATATAAAATATGTGTAAAAAATGTACCCTCAAAGTTTAGTTGATAGGCATGTTATCTGCAATTTTCATAAGCCAAAAGTTGAGATAATTTTAATATTGAACAGACGTTGTCCAGCACATATCAATCGTTGTTTATGAGTAATTTCAATTGCTGGATTAAAGAATTGTGATACAGAACTCTAAAAATGTATCATTAAACTACTGAATTTTAAAAGATAAGGTTATGAAAACCCAGGGTTTATTATCAACATCCCAATGGGCTGTGAAAACACATTAATGTTGGAGGAAGCTGCTCCACCACCACCATTTGACTCTGAAATAGAAAAACAAACAAACAAAAAAAAAGGCAGGAAAACATAGAAAATGCAGCAGTGTTACAGAATTTCATCTTTGCACCTCACAACAAAAAATAGCTCAAGAGGGTTAGTTACTGAAAAGTACAAAATATCTCCAAAGTTGGAGCAATTGACTGTTCATAGCCATTATCTCTAAAATAAAGAGCGTGTGAATGAAAGCAAAAATCACTCACCCAGAGTAGTGATTTTGTCATCGTATGTGGCTAGCTTTTCTCGCTTCATAGAAGAAATATTAATACTATTTGGAGTATAAATTAAAGTTTTCTTGTTTGTTTCAGAGGTATTTGCTCTGATTTGATTCCTTTATAAAATATTTAATGATAAAATTTTATCTGATGCATATTTGTTTATTTTTATAGTGAAAGGCCCATTTTTCTCTCCTGTTACTATACACATTTGTAATTTGTGTATATTTTTGCAAATAGTAATGTATTAGTCCATTCTCACACTGCTATAAAGAACCACCTGAGGCTGGGTAATTTATAAAGAAAAGAGGTTTAATAGACTCACAATTCTGCAGGCTCAACAGAAAGCATGACTGGAGGCTTCACAAAATTTAAAATCATGGCAGAAGGTGCAGGGGAAGCATGCACATCTTCCCATAGTGCAGCAGGAGAGAGAGAAAGAAGGGGGAAGAGCAACACACTTTCGAACAAACGGATCTCATGAGAACTCACTCACTATCATGACAACAGCAAGGGGAAAGTCACCATGATTCAGTCACCTCTTACCAGGCCCCTCCACTGACATGTGGAGATTGCAATTCCAGATGAGATTTGGGTGTGGACACAGAGCCAAACCATATCAAATATTATCCCAGAAAACAGGAAAGGAAGGAAGGAAGGAAGGAAGGAAGGAAGGAAGGAAGGAAGGAAGGAAGGGAGGGAGGGAAGGAGGGAGGGAGGGAAAGAGAGAGAGAAAGAAAGAAAGAAAGAAAAAGAAAGAAAGACAGAAAGAGAAAGAAAGAGAGAAAGAAAGAAAGAAAGAGAAAGAAAGAAAGAGAGAAAGAAAGAAAGAAAAGAGGGAGGGAGGGAAGGAAGGAAGGAAGGAAGGAAGATTCTTGTTTTTTAGGCACAATAGAGGTTCCAGTAGCCAGGGAAGAGCTCCATTCCATACTAACCATGAGATGGGGCTTTATTCCTGCAGCAAACACTTTCTGTTCAATTTATGCAGCATCTTTATGCTAGCCAAGGTATTGCCCTTTTTCTCTAACTGGCCTAACAAGCTTTACTTGAAGTCAGCCTTGGCAGTGTCCTACTCTATGTGAAGAATGGTGGTCTCAGTCTGCTTGTGCAGCTCTAACAAAATGCTTGAGACTGGGTAACTTTAAAAGAACAGAAATTAATTTCTCACAGTTCTGGAGTCTGGGAAGTACAAGATCAAGGAGCTGGTATGGGTGTCTGGTGAGGGCTGCTCCCTGCTTCCAGAACACATCCCCTGTGGATGTGTTCTCCACAGGGGACAGATGCTGTGTCCTCAAATGGCAGAAAGCAGAAGGACAAGAGATTACTCCTTTCAGCCTTGAGCCCTTTTATAAGGGTGCTAAACCTATACATGAAGACTATCCCAAAAGCCACACCCCTTAGCAATTGCATTGGGGATTAAATTTCAACACCAATTTTGGAGAAGGCACCATCATTCAAACTATAGCAGTAGCCATCTACAGCAAAGGTGATGCCTTCATAATGATCTAATCCCAAAAAGGGAAATGCCCCAAATATTCGTAGCAGGGAATTGGTTATACATATATCGAGGAGCTGATATCCAGAAAAGCTTAATGTTCTTTAGAGTTTTGCAGCTGAGGTCATTATCTTTAGATCTTAGTCTAGAAAGAAGCATTGTTACTGGTCCCCTGGGGGACTACTGGAATAGGCACACAGTGGGCTTTTCTGGTAGTAAAGGAAACCACAGAGAAGATGCAGCTTTGGCCAAAGAAATCTCCTGAGGCTGAAAGTATGAAAACAATATCCTACATTTTGCCACCATCCCTTCAATTTTACACCAGTGTTTACCATTGATACATCCCAGAAAGACATCAAAAAACTGACACTAAGCAGAGATCTGGTGCCTTGCATTGAAGAGCAGATGCAGGGAAAGGGATGAATATACAGACAGCCAGGGAGATCTGGAATAATTTCCACTGGGGATCATTTGTCCTTATGATCTGTCTGGTTCTTGTAATCCTAACACGTGGTCTTTTTTTTTTTTGAATGAATACCCACCCCTGTGCTCAATTCTGACCCTCACTTCTAACTCCCATTGCTATATAAATAAGTTGGGCAGACTATATGTTACAAAATGTATGAGCTCATGTGAAGCATAGCAATTTATTAATGAAGATTGAGAATAATAGATATAAAAGATCAAATTTATTGCCAAATCAGTGTCAATAAATATTCTTGTTAGCGTCTTGTATCTTTTATTATTCAGGTCCAAAAATTACCTTTCTGTTTTTCTTTATTTTTAAATGAAACATGCTTGGCTAATTTTAATTTTATATCTCCCATTGCAATAAAAAAGGAAGTGACTCGGACTCTGCTATTTTTCATTGTGCCATGACTCTTCAGAACTTTTCTGTATTCAAATAATATAGAACTTCTTGCCTCTCCACTTCCCTAATGCCACTTAAATTCTGGTTTTTCATCGTTACTCACGTGTTGGATCATTCATCGTGGTACCAATGACTTTCTGAGATTGTGACTGTGCTTTGCTGATGGTGATGACAAATCAATTCTTATCCAGAGTTTACAGGAAAATGTGGACAGTAATTCATTTTTTTGGTCATGTTAAATTAAAATTAAAACATTTAAAATTATTTTATACCATTAATGTAGTATACATCTCAAAAAAATCTTCTCTAATATACGTTAGACCATAACCAATGCATTCCTAGATTGTAATCGTTTTGAAATTTTGACTGCATCCATGTATTTCACAAACACTATTAGAAAGGAGAAAAGGCAAGAATGTTTTTCCTTTGTCCAGCAGGACTGAAGAGCAGCCTAGGAGAGGTTGAAAGTTACCACATTGACTGGAAGGGCTGGTTAGTATTATGAAGCAATTGTCATAAATGTTCTCAGAGGAGATAGTCTTGGCCACTTATATTAATTTCCTAGGGCTGCCATAACAAGATACCAAAAGTAGGTGGCTTATACACGAGAAAGTTATTGTCTTACAGATCCAAAGGCTAACATTGCTTCTTTCTGAGGACCGTAAGCCTGTCTTCTAGCTTCTGATGGTTTGCTGGCAATATTTGGTGTTCCTTGGTTTGTGGCAACATAATTCCAATATTCATATAGTATTCTTCCTGTATATTTGTCTCTGTGCCCAAATTTATGATTTATGTTTTTTATAAGGACACAGTCATATTGGAATAATGCCCAACCTAATAACTTCATCTTAACTTGATTTTCTGCAAAGTCCTTAATCCCAAATAAGGTCACAATTACAAATATTGGAGGTTAAGTCTTCAACATTTGCAGGACAGAATTCAACCCATAACCCTATCCTTGGAAGACTGCCTGGTCTCGGGCATGGGGCTTGTGGAAGTAGTGGGGTAAGTGCCCTTGGTATGAATGATGTGGAACATATAGGGTAAAAAAACCTATGACAGCCCCTACTGTCTTTGGGGTTTGAGGCAACATGGTTGGAATTGGATAGCAGAGAGCCAAGTAAGCCCACATATAAGGTTTGAGCCCAAGGGTTGGTAATGGGCTGATGGAGGGCATGAGTTTTGAGCTAATCCCATATCTGATGTATGACTTACCCCAAATCATAGCATTAGCACCATTTGGGCAGCCTAGTAGTATTTGATCCTATGAGAAAATGCTATTTCTCCTGGATTTTTTTTTTTTAATATGGAAGTACTTTTCCATTTTTAGTTTTTTTTGTGTGTGTGTTAGTGATTATTGTCACCAAAATATCTGTGGTGATAGACACTAGTTTATGTAGAAGAAAGGCACAATACATCTATATTATCTCATTAGAAAATTAATGAGTAAAAAGTATACCTATATACCTGCTATTAATGATACGATGTACAATCCAGTGACACATAAATACAAAATGAGTTCTTAGTGTTACTATGTATTGAAATAGCTGATAGAAAGTAGAAATTTCTTTTAAAAGTTCAATCAAGTAATCATAAGAAAGGAAAAATAATTCCATTAACATCAAAGTTAGTAAATAAGGTGGTCATTTTTCTTTTTTGGATGTCTAGTATAGGCCTCTCCAAAACAGTCTTTAAGGGTATACAACTTGACACCTTGGTCCCTAATCGAATCAGGGATGCATATGACTAAGGAAAACAGCTGTGTTGAATTATTAACATCAATGATGTTAAAAATTCCTCCTTGAAGGAAACAAATAGAGAAGGACTTTAAAACTCTAATCTCTGACTTGACGCACAAATTGAAATATATTTTTAAAAACTTACTCTCAGAAGATAGCTTTTTCATTAGGAAGAAGATTGCTGAAACAATGTTCCAGTCTCAAAGTATATGAAATTGCAAATTCTAAGGAGAATACATGTACAATAAAGTAATTATCTACCATTAGTAGCTTTGAGGAGGAAAAAAGGCTTTTTTCTTTTAATGAAGAATTATTATTTCACTAAATGTATCATAGTTTGGCGAAATTCAGTTTTTAATGCAGTGATAATTTAACTTTAAAAATGTGGTCCTTATCATAGTTTAGAGGAGAAAAAGGATGGATAAAATGTCTATCAACAACTTTTTGCTATCTTATGACTCCATGATACATTTATGTCATGGGACCTGAGCCTGGTTCTCAGTATTTTAAAATCTGGATATTGATCATATCAATCTAACTAGGGATATTCATGTGCTAGTATATTCATCCAAATAACAATGGATTAATTTAAAAGCTAGAAAGCAATTTAGAACTTTGCATGGAGACATTCAAATGTTTAACCATAATCACTATTTATATTATAACTCAAAATTTCAGTGTTTTTTCCTGTATTCTACAGAATAAAGTCTAATATATTTATCTTGGCATGTAATTCATGCTGACTTTATTCCAAATATTTTTCTACTTTTACTTGCTATTACTTCCTTCCATTCCTGCTACATTCCTTTATGCAAAATGTCTTTCACTTACTATTTTCTCAATAAAATAATTATTTAATTAAATGTGCTCAAATTTTAAAAAAGAAATAAGGTAAATATTTATACTAATTCATCAGTTTTCAAATCTATGAAAATGTTTGACTGGAGAAATTTGGAAGGTTAACAAAATCTGGTACTTTGATCCAACCCTCTACAACAGAAAGAAAAATATCTGCCAAGCAAATACAAATATTTGCCTTCCTTATTCTCTAAGTATCAGCCTGGTATTGCATAATGCTTGGCCTCTAAGTAGGTGCTCAATAAATGTTGCATGAATGAATGCCAGTGTCAAATTCTGGCCCTTTGGCTTTTTTTTTCTCCCTCACCAGACTTCAAGCAGGCCTTCACCTTCTTCTGACACTACATAAAAGAAGTAACAATTAATTAGGTCAGTTTATCTTATATTGGCTTTATTTTAGTCTCTTTAATGAGACTTGAGAAGCACCCTTGTGTAATCATTTTCACATTTAGAAACCATCTGCTAGAATGGGTCACTTCTGCAGATGGCTAATCTCATTAATTTATGTTGAATCTTTCCAACATCAGTATCAGAGTGAAATTTTCCTACTAGCTCCCAATCTTTAGAGGAACACTTTACTTGGAGTCTTCAGATTTCGATGATCTGGAGAAATAAGTAAATGTACTCTCATTTGTATGCAAGTTTCCTTTACAATGAGAATGATTTGCATTATGTGAAGAACAAGTCAAATGGACCCTACATTTATACAGCCTATTGTTACTCTCCATGGAGAGCCAGCATGGCATTTAGAAGGTGGTAATTTAAGCCTTAATTAGTATTGATTCAAATGGATTCTCATGACAACTGTGTTCCTTTAGAAATGGCACACAATGAATTCTACTGAATTCTTACCTACCTTCGTTCAATCCTAAACATTGGTGATAGTAGAGTTTGAACCCTACATAGAAGTGTGTCCACAATTATCTTCAAGAACAGTATTCGGCATGCACCATTTCAGCTACTTTGTCTTTCTATACTGGCTCAATAATAATGTCATTGAAAAGAGTCCTAAATTATATATTTTGCATAAAAAATTGCAAGGAACACTTGCACATATGGACTATGTAAAGCAGAACATTCAAGGATTTTAGAGAATGAAGGAATAACCTCAATTTATCAGAACATGATATTACAAAAAACATATTTATTCCATAAAAGTGGAAAATTACTGTCATGATAGTCAGTAACACTCAGGAGAGAGATCAAATGTTAGAATTGCAGGAACCTTCAAGACCTTAATCACTTCACTTTTCAATGAGGAAATAAATATCAAAAGCTATTGTGACCTATACATGATCAAACAGCCAATTAGTTAGATAAATTAGTCCTGGCAAGATTCTCTTAAATGTGTTTTTATTCAAAACTTCAGCACTTAATATTAACTGTTTTTGTTTTCTGAATGTTTGGATGGCTGAGAGCCTAGTCTTCCATGAACACATGAAGTTGTCGTGGAGAAAAATATGAATCATAATCTAGAAATAAACTTTATATCAGAGTGTTTCTTGCTCTGATGTCACCAATTTTTTGTAACTAAGTATTCAGCAATACTGCTAACTATTCTGTGTAGTGAATGATGTTCCCTTCCCAAAGTAAAATGGATAGAGAATGAGAAAAGTATTAGCAAAATGAGATGGTTCTTGTATTGTTTTGTGTGATTCATCAATGTACAGAAGAGACAGATAACCTGATTCCAGTTTTAGATCTGTCTACATGGAACATTGCTAATATTGCAGCAAATGACAAAGGACAATGGTGGAATTACATGCTGGCTCTTGAAAGTTCTCTTTCAAAAACTTATGTGTTATCTTGCTTATATTTCCTTGGCTAAAGCAAACCACAGAGACAATCCTGATTTTAATGGTATGGGCAGGTAAAATCTCCCCTGCAGAAAGAGGAACTGCAAATCACATGATCAGGCTTTATGAATGGGGCGAGGGATCAAACCCTACCATAAGGATTAGCAACAAATATTTAAAAACAATTATACAATCAATTTTAGGACATAGAATTATTACATATGAAAAAGTTATCCATGAATAGTAGGTAATAAAGATTGAAACTACTCAAACACCATGAATTGCTTTCTACCACTTTCCTAATTAATTACACAGACAACAGTTAATGTTCTAAATATTGATATCTGACACTTGAAGCTAATTCATTGATACCTTTAAAAAAATTCTAATTGAAAAATGGTGGAAGGAAAGAAGGCAGGAAGGAAGGGTAAAAGGAAGGAAGAAAGAAAGAAAGAAGGAAGGAAGGAAAGAAAGAAGGAATGAGGGAAGAAAAGAAGGAAGGAGAAAACATAGAAAAAGGCAAGAAAAACAAAGAAGAGAAGGAATATTTTTGTATGTATTCTTCTTTCTCCAGGACCAAAGTGTTTCCTTAGATGTGAAACTTCTACTGCTAAAACCAGGAAAGTCTTGGTAAACTGGGATGGATAGTCACTATACTTTACATGGCCTTGATGAAGAAACAGTATATATACAGCATCAGCACCTGGAGGAGAAAATACAAATTTGCCTGCCACTGCTACATGTGTGGTGAAAGAAGACATAATATTCTTGAATGAGACAAAAGACTGTTACTGACAGCAATGGAAATACAGCACTGACATTTTCTGTGCTTGTTCCCCCAGGCCCAGTCCCGACAGGGTGATGTGAAAGGATGTAGAGGTGCACCTGCACACACAGTGAGTTGTGTTACAGTGAAGGATCTCTGGGCTTAGGGAACCAAGATCTTTTAAGTAGGCTGTAAGCTTGCCTGATTTTTGCTCCAGAGGGAAACATTGTCTTTATTATACTGGAGGAATCTTTATTATACTGAACAGGAAGTGTGCCTGTCATTGTCTTTGGTTGGGGACATTTTTGTTATATTTCCAGGCTTTTCACTATAGAAACATCTGTGAAAAGATAATCCAGAATAAAAATAGTCATTATCTCAATTGACAAGACATGCAGAATTGGGCTAGACCCACGGAGAATTATCTCCCAACAATTTTTATTTCTAAAACTGTTATGAGATGCATTTTAGCATTTGAATTGGATATTGGGAAGGAAAAGTTGATATTCTCTTGGCTATAACCTAATTATTTTACACATATGTTTTGCGAAACTTGTGCATAAAGAACAGCTATACTGGGAGTCAGGAAAGGATTCTAAAAAAGTGAAACTGCCTTTGGTCATATATAAATAACTAACATGAATATGTTAGAAGACGGTGTTTGATTGAGGAGAGAAAGAGTTTTTAAAAGGCCAGATAGGAAGCATTGTTTACAGATCATTGTCCATTTGGTCTGAGATTCACAACATCAGGAGTAGTTGGAGGACATCAATGCTTCCAGTGTTTTCTGCATATTACTTATAACATGATAGCACATCCTGTGACTGTAGGTAGGCTTTCTATTTTCTTTGTTTCAGAGGTACTTCCAGAAGTTGGGCCACACATTGGGTCAAACAATGTGTGTCCCAAGAGAGTGTGGACTTGACATTCTCTTTCTGGTCATGTGCCTTCTTCACCACTCAACCTTTTTTGTCTGTTCAACATCCCTAAGAATGTATCTGCAGCTACCCAAAAAATCCCACATAGCCTTGTAATAAATAGCAACATTGCTGAACACCGATGAATTCCCACTATCATCAGACACAACATGTAATAAGGCAGTGGTCCTCAATCAGGGGGATTTTTCACACTTCCATGAGATATTTGACAATATTTCCATACCTCAAGGGTAGAGGTGAGAAATACTGAAAAACACGTGGCAGGACACAGTACAGCTTCCCACAATAAAGAACTATCTAGCCAAAATGTCAATAGTACCAATGTTATATTGTTGAGAAATACTCTTATAAAGCTCTGTATACATTTAGCCACTTTAAATTCAGTATTAGCAAGTATTTATTATAACTCTAACTGGTGTATGTGAATAATTACTCCTGATTAAAAAAAAAAAAACTTTAGCTAGATTTAATTTAAAGGAGTTTAATTGAGCAATGAATAATTCACGAATCAGGCAGCCCCCAGAATCACAGCAGATTCACAGAGACTTTGGTGCAGCCACAGAGTGGACGAAAGTTTATAGACAAAAAAATGGAAATGATTTACAGGAATTGGAAGTGAGGTACAGAACGACTGGATTGGTTACACGTTAGTGTTTGCCTTATTTAAACAGTGTGAACACTCAGCAGTGTATGAATTGTTGATG
This sequence comes from Papio anubis, assembly GCF_008728515.1. Taxonomy (NCBI): domain Eukaryota; kingdom Metazoa; phylum Chordata; class Mammalia; order Primates; family Cercopithecidae; genus Papio; species Papio anubis. The sequence goes on from NC_044977.1 coordinate 6,594,350, forward strand.
TATGGTGACTGTGATTGGCCAAGTCTCAGCTCTTGTTACAGGTGCATACTCCTAAGTTAGGTTTTTAATCTTGTCTACCTCTTAAGCTGGGTTGAATTTTGTCCACAAGGACTCAATATAGAAGTATGGAGTCCTTCTCAGGCCATATTTCATTCACTTTAACAATTCCCCTCTTTTGGTCATTTTCTTAATTTTGAGAAATTGACTAAAATTTTAGTTATTAATGTCACTATCACCATTGTGAATGTACTTGTTTGGTCTTGAAACCCACTGGGAAACAGTAGAACGGTGAGTTTTGCAAAGGTAAGAACAAGGACTGAGTAGAGGGTACCTCTTTATGCTGGAACATACTGTTTAAAGGAGAAAAACAAAACCCAGTCTGTTTTAAGATCTATGTGTTTCCTTAAAGTCTTAGTTTGATTATGTGCTAAGATCTATGTATCCTTAAAGTCTTGGTATGATTATCTAGCAGGATTGACTCCATTTTAGTTTGGTTTGGCCTGTTGGGGCCTAGTGTGTGAGCTTAGTCCAAAACAATGGCCTTCCATAATTTTGTTTAAAAAAAAAAATCCCCACTTTTGGTCAGCTTCTCCCTTAGGTGAGCATGCGACCAAAACTAGGGCCTTAGCTCCACTCTCTGTTACCATCATTGTGGGTTTCCTGTCTCAGCACATCATTCACAGGTTATGGTATCTTCATGGTCACACATTTCTTTCAGCTCTTGTTATTCCAGTTGAAAAGAGACCATTTGATGTTCTAGAGATGCCTGCATGCAAATATTTAAAACTTTTGAGAGAATACAGTGCATCAGCAGGACTATTACTATGACTAGTGGGAGGATAATACCAAGAGTTTGGAGTATGCTCCTTACCCAGGGTCCCCATAAACCAAACCACTGAAAATTAAATAAATAATAAGCTAGATAAAGAATCTACTCACTTGACTTAGTGGTCTTTTTATTAATGCCTTACAACCGAATTTCTATCATCTACATTTGATAAATTTCTTCATAGGCCATAAGTACCAGCAGCTGCACAAGTACTTTTCTGTTTAGCCAATTACATTATTTAGAATGACTTTCATGAAAGAACTTAAAGTCTGTTGTTTAATGATAGCCTTTACAGTAGAATCTGCTATAGAGCCTATCAAAAGGGATACATTTCTAATTATTGCCTCTTTTATTCTAAACCATGGAAAAAGGACCTAACAAGTGATGTCCTTGTAGAAGAGTGAGCATCTCCTGACAATGTTCTCTTTAATCTATGATGTAGGTTAAGAGGAGTTTTGACTGATTATGAGGCAATGTATGTACCACTAAAGTTTCTCACCTACACTGGGGCTTCATCTTTTATCTATCAGAGTATAAATGTATTTATGTGTAAGTCTGGATGCAAAATTCTTCACAAATAAAAGTACACCCTATAAGTGCATATAATAGGCCCCCTTTCCATTTCCGTTGTTCTAGAGGCATAAACAGGGAAAAATATTCAAAGATAAGAGTCTCATGATAGTAGAAGTTTTGATTTGTGATCTTGGGAAAATCTGTTCACATCAAGGATGCCATATTCTTTTGGAGAGAAACTTTCCTGGTTAGTTTTACCTTAAGGGTTCCAATGGGTGTACAGTTGCAAGAGTATTGGGGTACCCTTCTCAGTTGTGAGATTATAAACCCAAGGTTCAAGCTTCCAAAGTTTTGTTGCAGTGTGGATGGCAAGGTCAGTCTTTCTCTGATGTTCTCAGAACATCCAATCTTCAGTTTCTAGACTGTGAAGAGGTTGATTGTCCTCAGTGAAGCATAAAAAAGCTTTCCATACCTGGTGAAAATATAGTGTGGCATAATAATTAATTATTATAATATCAAACATACTTTAAAAGTGAGAAGGAATCTTTCTGTAAGTGTTTAAATGGCCCATCAGTTAGCGAAATGTACCTGAAGGTTTTATTGTCTTCCCAGAAGTGTGGAATCAAACATTGGTTTTAAACTATTTTTGCAATTTATTAAGTCACTACATCAATATATTCACTTTGGATTATTTTATCTTTTCCATGATGAGTCATGGAATGAAGAACTTTTAATAACAAAAGCTTTAAGGACTCAGGAAGGACAAGGCAGCTGTCCTGGTTCTCCATGAGTCCACGCTTAACATTGGACTTATGTCCTCTTGAATACCAGTTGTTTTTCCAATTTAGGGGCATAGCACTGATAACTAATGGGTTATCATGGGTAATTTGACTTAGACCATAGAGTTCAAATTCTATATCTAAGCAATTTCAGTATATCCTAGTTTAACACAAAAATCTGGCAAGGTGTTTTCTTGGTATTTAATTAATTTTTTTGTTTTACTTGGGTTAACAAGGAAATTTGGTTATTTCTGTGGTATAAAATAATATGATAACCATAATTATGATTGATAGCATATACTAAGGCATATTAGAATTTTAGGAATCCCACACAATTTTGGAATATATATTAATATCATTCACTAAACTATAACCTAAAGATTAAACATTATTTTTATTTTGACAATGGTTCCCATGTAACTTAACATGTTAAATAATTCTGTTTGCCTCTCTTTAGGATGATTCAGGGGCAGTCTGTAGCATTCCAAAGTTAGAGTTCTGAAAAGACCATTTTGAAGCTGAAATTTCATTTTAGGAAGCCTTTTAAATATGTTAAAAGTTTAAAACATTTGATATTATTAACTAGAATTCTAGGTCACCATAAGTCATTAGACTAAAACATTTTTAAAAAGGTAAAAAACCTTTACTCATTACTTGAGGAAAGATTTAGCTTTTCAAAAAATCTGTCTTTTGTCTTTTCCTTCTTTTTCAGTATGTATTTAAAAAGGAAACAAAAATATTTTGTTATCTTTTAATATTACATGAAAATCTTATTCAAGAGAGAAAGGCAGATTTCACCCTTGCATTAGTAGACTAGTAATGCTGACCCCAAGTTTGAATAAAACCTTATAGACAATTTATCCAGTCTTAACCTGTTTGGCCATAAGGTGAGACTTTCATAAACCATTTATAACCCTTTACAAATTTTTGTTCAAGTGCAGATTAGTGCTTTAAGAAAATCCCATTGTGCTTTTATTTCTGTGTTCAATTTACAGGAAAAAACCAAATAATACTCCTTTGAATTTAGTCAAAATTTTCACAGAACAAATTTCTCTTACAAGGTTAATTTTCTCTTACAAGGTTAATTTTTTACAAACCTTTCACAACTTGTTTAAACCTTTAGCATTACAGTATTTAATTTAAATCCATCCTTTAACCCTCTAAAGAAGGCAAAAGTTTACATTCCCATGCCTTCCTATAATCTCTTACTAAAAACACATTTCATTCTCCTCACATGCCTTACATGGAAGCCTATTTTTTTCAGTAGTCTCAAATACATGTTATAATTGTAATTCTTAGAAACTTTCACTTTTGGTACATACATTTTCTTTGACAAATCCTTTCACGACTTACAAAGACCATCTATGACATGCTTAGACTTTTCTGACTTGTTCTAAACATCCCTCTCTTTAAACAACTAGTCTTTTTTTCCTTAGGACAAGAATTTACTATACAAGATCCTTTCTTATATAAACCCTCTTTTCTTTATGATCTTCTTTGCATAGCTAGGGGACAAGGCTAATTCCATGTATGTACAGGACTTATTTAGAATCTAGTGTCTCCAAAATATATTGAACAACCTGCAAAAGTTAAAGAAGCAGTTTATGAATTGAAAGCATTTAGCAAACTTAGTATCTGACCTGCACTGTTTAGACCAAATGTTTATATTTTTGGAGATATTTTTATTTTACCAATAATCTTTAAAACTGTCAAAGATTACTTAAGTCACATGAAGTAAAAGGCATTACACTTTTTACTTTTCTGACAAAATATTTGATTTTCACTTGTTTTTAAGGCAATTAAAGCTTTTTTACTATCACATACACGAAACACATATAAATACACAGACAACAGAAGATAAAGAACTCATCCCCTAAGCTGGGAATTGAACTCTGAACCAAGACCACCACTGTAAAATGAGAAAGTACTGCCATGTGGTTGCAAGGTTAAGCTCCCAGGGACATACAAGACCAGAGGGCAACCTCATCCAGTTTTTGTTTTGTTTTGTTTTGCTTTATTTTTTAGGGATCTTCAGCAAAGTTTGTAACTGGCCAGTTTGCTGGGCCAACTTGAAAAGTGGGCTTCCAGGTGTCCTAAGCCAGTGTTCTATCCTAAAGAATGCCTCTTTCTTTATGACAGAACAATACAGAAAGACACACAAAGCATACTAGATTCACTACAGCTTAAGACTAGTGTCACAAATCCTTTTTTCCATTAATCAAAACTTTACAGAGGAGATAACCAGTGATTTTTATACATTCATTCAATTGATTTGCACACACACAAACATGTGCACACACACACACAGAGACCAGAAATCTGACTGATAAGAAATTCGTATCCTTTTGCCAGCATGCCAAGCTTCTGAGTTCCCTTTTGCTAAGTGGTCCTAGTGACTTGGCTTGCTGCACACTAGCCCTGGGGTCCAAGCTGCAACACAAAGGAAAATTATCTTTCTTTTTTGGTCTGGTCAGAGCAAAATACATGCGATAAAACATAGACATAAGCCACTCTGCTTAGAACTCAATATCAAACTGCCAGGGCTTAAATTTGCCCCTAGATGGGCCCCGTCATCTTTAATCTGACCTCAGACTATGAGTTTCAACACATAGTCTCCGGGCCAGATGGTTGCCCTGAGCAACAGAAAGGGTACGAAAGGAAAAGTAGAAAAAGAAAAGTACTGCCTGTGGTAGAGTGGGGAAGGTGAAGAGCTTAGGGGGGCCAGAGAAAGACCCACCCATTACAGCTGACACTGAATCAAAAGTTCAGGCAGCTGCTTGTCAGTAGTGAAGGGATCTTTTCCAATAGTCTCTTCAGCTCTCAATCTTCCCCTTTTGGAGAGGAAAAAGCTCTCCATGCCACATGGTCTTGTACGTGCAAAATCCTGTCACCCACAGCCATCATCAAAGAGTGTGAGGCAGATTATTCTAAAGAGAATAGCAGCTAACATCTCATAGTGATGAACCCATTCTTAGTTGAAGGGGATTTTACCAAGAGCCCTCATTTTTAAATGTACTTCAATGTGTTGTTGTTCATTTGAAACATTTTACTGTAAGTTATCTTTAGTAATATTTCACCGTTGTTGTAAGACTGCGCTGTCTTCCAGGGTTAACGTATAAGCCAGAAGGAGCTCAGTTTTCTAGAAATTAAGGATCCCATTTGTACCTAAAATATTGGCTTTACTCTCAGGTTCTCTTGATTAACTTAGCCAATGATTTTTCCTATCTAAGTGAACAAGAAAAATGAAACAAAGAGGTAGAACACAAAAATGCCTATGAATTTCCAAAAGCCAAATTTTATAACCCCTGCAATACTACTGCTTATGACCAGTTCCTTTCTGACCCAGTCTGATTTAAGAGCCCTCTAACTGGATCCAAACCAGTTAATTCCCAGCTCAAATCCATTCCTGGACCCAGCCCAGTTTCTGTAGTGACTTCCAAACCAAGTTTGGATTAGAAATTTGCTCAAAGAAACTCGAAGCTCAAAACACAAATCCATGGAGCTCTGAAATTCGAGAGAGAAATCTTACCATGATTCCCATCACTCTGAGAGATCAGTGGACTCAAGAAGGTCCCACAGGTACCTTGTTTGTTCACTCGGCACTCGTGGGGGTCTCTAGAAGCTCTACTACAGATCCTGCTCTGACACCATCTGATAAAAGAAACACTTGGGCTGAATTAAATTTAAAGGAGTTTGAGTAATGAACGATTTGCAAATTGGGCAGCTATCAGAATCACAGCAGATATGCAGAGACTTCAGCACAGCCATGTGGTGGAAGAAGATTTATAGACAAAAATGGAAATGATATACAGAAGATGGAAGTAAGGTAAACAACGGCTGGATTGGTTTCAAGTTGGTGTTTGCCTTATTTGAACACAATTTGAACACTCAGGAGGGTACAGATGGTTGAAGTAGGGCAGTAGTGATGGGCCAAGACTCAGCTATTCTTACAGGCATGTACTCCTAAGTTAGGTCTTTAGTCTTGTCTACCTGTTAAGCTAGGTTGCAGTTTGCCCACAAGGACTCAAATATAGAAGTACAGAGTCCTTCTCAGGCCGTATTTAGTTCATTTTAACAGTCCTATGTATTTTCTTATGTTATCCCCTCCATGACTGGTTGTGTGTACATTTTGAGAGAAGAGTTTTGTAGATTTCTTGGGTATAAATTGCTGACCAGTAAATCAGCTAAGGAATTACCTTCTATGTGGAATTGATTTAAAATATACAGTAATACAAACTATTATATGTTTGGCTATTAAATCCCTTTTCACCATATCCATTTCTGTAAGACTGAAGAGTTAATATTGAGTCACGAAGAAGTTGAGGTGCTAAGTCTGAGTATGTTTGTAATTATTTAAAATGGACTTAAAAACAAAAAACAAAAAACAGGTAGTCCTGAATTCTCAATAATCCAGAGACTAATCCTACTATTTATTTGCCACATCAGGTGTTTTATGATTTGTTTTGCTTATGTTGACACTTTAATCATTAAATCCTTCTTAGTTTATCATATTTTAACATGGGGAATTGAAATCTTTAAAATGTATTTTATTCAGCATACATTTGGGTAATAAATACCAGAATACCTATTATTATTGGCAGATGGATTATAAACAGAAAGTATAATTCAGCAATAAAAAGTTTTATCAATAGCCTCAGATATTGTGTCTGCTCTTCTGACTGCCTAGTATCAATAGTTACTAGTCATGTCCTACTCGTAAGTATTTTGGAGAAGTTGGGGGTTCAGAGTGTTAATCTACTTATGCAATAATCTAATTGTGACTTCTTCACTTGAAGCAATAAAGTTTCATTTGAATCAGACATTGCATTTGCTAATCTCCTTGAAATTTTAGATAAACAAACTGAAAGAAATCAATCACCATTCCACAGCATGCTCTACAAGTTTTAGGATTCCTACCAGGCTACAAAATTGAGTGTCATCACCACTCTAAAACTGGAGTCCAATTACAAGGTAAAAAGAGAATAGAAAGAATATGAGTTATCATTATTTTAATATATATTGAACCATTCATGAATGAATTTTAAACTCTGTGACTAGTATCTTTAATTTCTGAAATTATGATAAAATTTTTGAAGTTGTGGCGGATGCTATTTGTGCCCTGCCCAGATTGCATTTCCAAAGGTGTGCCCATCCTTCAGCAGATGTGAATATTGGCTGCCAACTCTTCATAGTTGTCTGCTTCTCAAAAGAATCACCTTTAGACGAATGGTGATGACGCTGTCAGGTACTCACAACTGAGAGCATCCCAAGTCCTCATGGCCATGCCTAACTGTCAGAAGGGCATGAAAGTTTTACCCCCTTGCATGTAGAGGTACTCAGTGTTGCAGTTTGTGCCTCAGAGCTTCCAGTGAGATCAGGCTTAAGCTATTATTTAGCAGAAACCACATCCTTGCTGTTTTTCCTGGCTTTATCCTGCTTTCCTCACTCTCTTTACCTGAAAGCATCCCTCAATTTAATCTATCTCTTCTTTTTTTTTTTTTTTTTTTTTTTTTTTTTTTTTTTTTTTTTGAGATGGAGTCTGGCTCTGTCGCCCAGGCTGGAGTGCAGTGATGCAATCTCGGCTTACTGCAAGCTCCACCTCCCAGGTTCACGCCATTCTCAGCCTCCTGAGTAGCTGGGACTACAGGCTCCCGCCACCATGCCTGGCTAATTTTTTGTATTTTCAGTGGAGACGGGGTTTTGCCATGTTAGCCAGGATGGTCTTGACCTCCTGACCTCATGATCTGCCTGCCTCAACCTCCCAAAGTGCTGGGATTACAGATATAAGCCACCAGTCAATCTCTTTAACAAGAATCCTCATCTAAGGTTCCACTTGTTGAAAATCACACCTAAGACCTAAAAGTACCTATGAATAGAAACAGGAATATTACTATTTATTTTGTATTAATATCACTTGTCCTTAAGAAAAACAACACTATCCAGTGTTTAATAGTAATTTTCTCTCTGCTAGGCATTAAGCAAATTGTTTAAATATATCATTTGAGTTTATAACTCCTAAAACACTATAAGTGGTAGTTGCTAAAACCTTTTTTTTCTATTTCACAGATTAATAAACTGAGGTAAACAGAAACTAGGTAATTTGCAGAATAAATGAATAAAGAAATAAAATACATGCTACATGGCATACATTACAAGAATATATCTCATGTTTTACATACAAAGAAATAAATCTGAGACTTCAACCAGTACATTACTGACTTTTATTAATATACCAGTTACAATGAGAGGGTAGGTAGTAATCATTACAGAGGAAAATAAAATGGATTAAGGGAGATTGGGATACTTCTCTCTCTCTCTGTGTGTGTGTGTGTGTGTGTATTTATCTGTCTTTACTAGTGGCTGGTGGGGTAGGAGTTTCTTGCTATTTTTTGCAGTCCTCACTGCTAAGGGGAGCTGAGGCATGAAACAAGTTAGAGAGGGAGTGACATGTGCAGAAATGGTGAAGCAAAGCATTCCAGGCAATGGAACAGCAAGTTCAAAGTCGCAGAGGTGGGAATAGTCTGGATGTGTCAGTGAGAACATAAGTGGCGCAGAGGTGGGAACAGTCTGGATGTGTCAGTGAGAACATAAGTGGCGCAGAGGTGGGAACAGCCTGGATGTGTCAGTGGCAACATAAGTGGGCGACAGAGGTGGGAACAGTCTGGATGTGTCAGTGAGAACATAGAGTGCAGGGTGGGAACAGCCTGGATGGCATGCAGTGGCAACATAAGTGGGCGACAGAGGTGGGAACAGTCCTGGATGTGTCAGTGAGAACATAAGTGGCGCAGAGGTGGGAACAGTCTGGTTGGTGAGAACATAGAGTGAAGCGGGGGTGGGAACAGTCTGGATGTGTCAGTGAGAACATAAATTGGGCCTTGGAGGTGGGAACAGTCTGGATGTCAGTGTGAGGAGGAACATAAGTGCCTTTGGCAGAGAGGTGGGAACAGCCTGGATGTGTCAGTGAGAACATAAGTGGCGCAGAGGTGGGAATAGCCTGGATGTGTCAGTGAGAACATAAGTGGCGCAGAGGTGGGAACAGTCCTGGATGTGTCAGTGAGAACATAAGTGGCGCCAGAGGCAGGGCGAATAGATATTGTCAATTGAGAACATAAATTGAGCAGAGGTGGGGAACAGTCTCTGGATATTAATCAGTGGTATACCAAATTAGGCATGAGAGGTGGGAGCAGATCTGGATGTGTCGAGGTGAGAACATAGAGGTGGAAGTGACAGAGGGCAGGGCCGAGTAGAAGCAGAGGTGGGGAATAGTCTGGATGTGTCAGTGAGAACATAAGTGGGGCAGAGGTGGGAACAGTCTGGATGTGTCAGTGAGAACATAACAAGTAAGCAGGGAGATGGGCTGGTCATGCTGAGTGAGAACATAAGTGGAAACGACAGAGGTGGGAATAGTCTGGATGTGTCAGTGAGAACATAAGTGGTGCAGAGGTGGGAACAGTCTGGATGTGTCAGTGAGAACATAAGTGGGCGACAGAGGTGGGAATAGTCTGGATGTGTTAGTGAGAACATAAGTGGGCGACAGAGGCTTCAGCTGGGGTGGGGTGAAAGATGAGACATTTTCTTTACTCTTGGTGGATGGAACACCAGTAACGTCTTAAGCGTAATCTGTCTCCCATCTCCTAAGGGTCCATTGGGTCTGTGGTTCGAGGGCAAGAGTAGAAACTAGTAAAGCAGTTAGGACATGTTTATCATTTTTGGGGACAGATCAAAGAAGGTAGCTTGGATCAATGTGGTGATGTGGAAATTGTGAGAAGAAACCACATTCTAAACATACTTTAAATCAAATGTTCATTTGTATAAAGAGTTAAAATTATTATTCCTAGTCAGCTGCCCTGATAATTACTCTTGGAGAGCCACCTGCATCTGTTGGGATGAAGCCTTAACACATTTTCGTGGCCTGTAGATTGAAATACAGAGCTCAAGTGGAATCCTGACTGCCAGGATTCCAGGCAAGAAAGAAGAAACTGCATAATCAAGTGAGAAGAATTCATCCCTGGGGTATGGGACGGATAGGGGTTTAAGAAAAAAACAGGGCTTTGGCGATGGGGAGCCAGATGACAGAATGCAGACTGGTACACCAGGGATTCCTCCCCGCTGTTTCTCAGATCTTCGATGTTCCTGCATCCTTGAGGTGATTGAATTTCTTGTGGAGTGGCAGCTGTTTCAAAACTAGGCTGACATGGGGATGAAGTAGAGACAGCATCAGGGACCACGCAGTGGGGAGGCCTCCGGCAGACCCGGGGTTATTTGAAATTTAAGGAACACTTATTGAACTGAGTTCATTAGTCACTTTGTCAGACTTCTAACCACAAAATCCCATACAAATCCCATACAGAAACATGCTCTAGTGGTTCTATGGTTACTATCATAAAAATATACATTTGTTAAGTAGGCATGTATAACTAGATGCTGTAATTTTCTAACCTTTCTGACACAGTTTCTTTCAGTGCTCACAACTTCTTCACTCTCTCTTCTCCTTCCCTGTCTCTTAGACAGGGACGAAACTCTGCAAACCAGTGGGAGGAAAGTTCCCCACTGCCTTTTCTCTAAAATTGGACCATATACTTCAAGGAAAAAGCAGCGGCATGGAAATAAACCTAGACCTACCACTTGTGTTCCACCAAATTTACTGGTAGGAGGGAGGGGCAAAGGGCTTTCATATTAAAAATTCTAGGAAATACTTGCAGATATCTAAACACATTTTCGTAAATATATGCCTTTGATTGTTCATCTGACATTCCTCATTAAGACAGAGGGAAATTCACATAAGCAAGCATGTTAAATGTATTGGCCAGACACTGAAGTTCTTGATAACCTGTTCATCTTTGTACTGTTCTGTAAGAATAGGTGATATGAGGGAAACAGAAGTTTATTGCGTATCTGTGCCTAAATGTATAAACTTCTACCTTGACACTTATTGAGCAAAATAAGATGACAAATCTAGTTAATTTTTAACTGTGTTTTGCTGTCGTGACATGAACAAATTTAATCAACTGTAGAACAGACCCCAGTCTCTCTCATGTAATCTAATAAATCTAGTGAGCTTACGATAGATTGTGATTGTGAGTAAAATAAAGAGTCTTAAGATTTTATAATAAAAGTTTCAAAAGTGCCAGATATTGGTTTGCTTTTAAATGAAACATTGTACTTTAGGGAAATTTTTTATTTTTTTGACATTTTAAAAGCAGCAGGCATATAGAGTATGCATAAATTCCAGTCTCATTTATGTTGATTATCTCAGTGAAATCCAATATCACAATCACATCTCAAATAATGAAATTCAAGAAAGTGTTATTATTGTTCAAACAGGTAGCTCAGTGATATCAAAATAAATGTAAAAGTGTACAACTATTGTTTTCCAATAATAGCAAGAAAGTAACAAATAACTGGCAGAGGGACAGATTGATAATCTTTATAAATGCTTTTAATTAAAAATAATAAAAAAGTCTTGCATATTGCCTTTAAAATGATATAGCACATTTTGAAAGTCACAGCAGTAGCTCGAACCAACTTAAAAAAGAGCAGTATCATTTATCAGCTTTCACATAGGAGGAGCATGTGGGCAGTTTGAGACAATTTTAGCAGTTCTGAGCACTGTAACTTCTTTTTACAAGAAGCCGATTTAATGCTTTACGACTTAAAAAATCATTTAAGTGGGTGTTCTATTTATATGCACAGATATAGCTACTGTCAGTGGGGTGAAAAAAATCTAGTTTTATTACGATGCTATTAGGAAAAAAATGTAAAAGTGCATAGTAAAATCTTATCTCCTATAAATGGCTGTTTTTCATATAGATGCTACTTGATAGGAATCTGGCTACACAATGCTTGAACTTACTACATTTCACATGCAATTTTCTATTTGTTTTTTTCTTACAAAAATCAAGATGCAGAATTTGAAGTAATCATAGATTCCCTATTTAAATAAATATGCATAGTTACTGTCTATGTACCCTGTGAAAGATACATTAGCTTCTTTTAATTTTATAGCATTTATGATCTTACATTGTTACTAACTTCTTCATATGCTTAATGGCCTAATGCCATTTGGTTTTATTAAATGTGAAAAGCATAATTTACAAAGCATTACAAAAGATTTGTCTGTCACTTGAAAAAGCCAAGCACTGAAAGAAGTTGAATAATGTAGATAATTTTTTAAGGTTGAGTTAATTTTATTGATGATTTTATTAATATATACTTGTATATAGATACCATATATACATTTATATTAAATATTCTGATTGATATACCTATAAAGGTTGAATAATGCACTACTGATGTCATTCTATAAAAGTTTTATATATAGATATTTTGCATATATTATTGATATATATTTTAGTATGTGTATGCTATGTATTTACATGTATATATAATATGTGCATAATTTACCACATGTATACATTTAATATGCATTATAAATATGTGTAATGTATACTAATAATATAGTGTATGATTATAATGTATATTAAATATATATGAGTACATATTATGTATGAATGTATATTTACATGAAAATTTTTTATAAAACATCACTTAATATATATAATAAATTGTATATTTATATATAAAGTTAGATATTTATAATATATTAAATATACATTACATGTAATATTTATATATGTTAAATAATATCTATTTATATGTTAAATATACATGTAATATATGTAAATTTATATAGAACATCAGCTGTTGTTTATTTGTAATAAATTTTGTATTTACATATAATTATAAAGTTACATATTTATACTAAGAAAAATATATATTATTTATTATATATTGTTATATTTATCATATATTAAATATATATTTTTATATAATGCCTTTATAGAACAGCAGAAGTATATTTTTAATGTTTATGTGTTTTTAAGTTATAAATATTTAATAGAAGAGAGTTGCTTAAATTTCTGTACTCTCTTAAGTTTTTGTGTAATTAACACCACTGTTCTAAAAACATTAACAGAATTTAATAATGGAAATATAAGAAAATTTCTAAGGAAAATGAGAACAACTCAAAGATAAACTGAGTTCAAGGAAGGTTAGTTCAGAGAAGTATAATAATAGGTGAAAGAAGGAGGACACCAATTTCTTGTTTAATGATGGGACATAAAAATTACACCACTTACAAGACCACTTTCTGATTCATTACAGAGTATGATTTTGGTGTGTATTAATATATAGTATTTGTCCCCTGGTTTCTGCAAGGGATTAATTCCAACTCCCACCGTCCTCACAGAGCAGCCCTAAATCCTAAGATACTGAAGTCTTACGTAAAATGGTGTAATATTTGCATATTACCTAGGCACATTTTCTCATATAGTTTAAATGATCTCTAGATTATTATAGTACCTAATACAATGTAAATGCTATGTAAATATTTGTTATACCATATTGTTTAGGGAATAATAAGAAAAAAATGTCTGTGCATGTTCAATACAGACACAACCATCGTTGGCCTAGGTACATTTTTGATCCACAGTTGGTTAAATCCCAGATACAAGGGCTGACTGTATGGGTAAAGATTTTTCAGGAACTAAATATTTTTGAAAAATAATTGACTAGAGACGTGTGTTATCCTGAACTAGAAGATATAGTGATTCATTTTATTGTGATCCACATCCCATAAACTTAATTTTGCTTTTCCCAAAATGCACGGAAAAGACTAGCAGATGGTAAGAAGAAATTAAAGCTGTTTAAAAACTCAAAAGAAAAATTATTTTGTAATTGGAAACTGGAAAATTCCCTAAAGTACATAGTTTTTTTTTTCTATACTTAGATGTTGCAGTTATAGGCTTTCTTATCTAATTGTTTGCCAGTGCAAGAAAATGTGTTTTTAAATATGAACGTTTTTTAAAAATTAAACAACTTGAAGTCAGTACTAGCGTATATATCTAAAACAACAGGTTTTGCTATGTTCAGTGCTTGCTGTTCACAGTAGTCTCCCAGCTGTTTCAATGGTAATGGCCCTCAGACACCTAATCATGGGTTCACAATATGTTCATCCTCCGCTTTTAATATGCAAGTATCTTGAGACACTTCCCAGGGTGACGTAATTCCTGTTCTAGTTCTGTAATGCATCATGTTGCTAAAATAACTGAGAACAAGCATTGTGGCCTGAAAGGAGCTTCCTGAGTAGTGAATTTATGAAAAAAAGGAGGCAATGGTGTATTTGTTCTTTCATAGCAGGTGACATGTTAAAGTTACTAGGATTGTCAAAAGAAAACACAAATATAACTCTTGGTTCCTGCTCTCATCTAAACTGCCAATACTATTCCTCTCCATAATCATTCTCACCTGTTCTCTACCACTATTCCTTCATACGGTAACACTGAATGTATTACAAAGTCAGAACATTTAAAAAGATTAAAACTCAAGGGAATAAGATTTACACGTAATTTACAATTTTCTGCTGTTTGCCCAAGGTTAATGTTCTGTCGTTCAACAATGAACTCATAAAGTAGAAAGGGGTCTGGGAAACCATTTAGTCCAAATAACTCATTTTTAAGTGCAATTATGTTTTCAAAATTATTGTGAGCACTCATTCTCTTTCATCCATTTACTCTTTTGTGAGTGTATGTGTTCACAAGGTTCTACTTTATTTGCATTAAAGAGAAAATGAAAACCTCTGAGCCCTTAGAAATCAGATTTACTGATATAAAACATTTGAAAGGTGTATATATATATATATGAGACTAGGACTATACTGGAGACTAGGCTATACTGGAGACGAGGACCAGTTTTATTTCATTTTTGGTGGCAATATTGAGAAAATAGTTTTCGAGATATTATTTGAAGTTTATTCTCCACCCCCTTAGTCTTCTCACAATACTAATATACAGCAATGATATATGCAGCAACCTTTGAATTTCGTAAGCACTGTTTTCAGTTTTCAGGAGAAAATTAATATTGTTAAGAACCAAGTATATACATATAAGAACCATGTGTATGTGTATATATACACACACACACACACACACATGAATATACATCACCTATTCTTGTCCAACTTTTGGAAACTAATTTGAAGCTTCTTTATCAGGAAAGATGCTATATGAGTCATCTTACTCCAGACCATTTGTTCCCTTGTGGTCTATTAATTGTTTACAAAATATTTATTCCCTATTATCTTACTACTAAAATTGTTGACCTTTTCTTGAACTTTTAAACATGTGCTTTTTAGATGTTTGTGTATTCTTTATGTATCAAGTTGTCTATCCCTCTAGCACACCAGGAAACATTTAACGGTTACTATTGTGTACAAGGCTCTGTGCCTTCTAAGCACATTTCATTTTTGGTGGCAATATTGAGAAAATAGTTTTTGAGATATTATTTGAAGTTTATTCTCCACCCCCTTAGTCTTCTCATAATACTAATATACAGTAATGATTTATGCAGCAACCTTTGAATTTCGTAAGCACCGTTTTCAGGAGAAAATTAATGTTGTTAAGAACCAAGTGTCAAATATCCTCTTGAAAAATCATAGCAGAGTCAATAGTCTTGAAAACCAAACTACTTTAGATTTTTAAAGGATGGACTCTGTGAAAGAAAAATCCAAAATACGTAATGGTGATGAGCAGCAAAAGCCTGAAAAAACTTGACCCAGAAACTACAAAGCTGTAAAGAATGCAGAATTGTATAAAAAGAATTATCTAATCAGATTAGATGAAAATCCCACCAGTCAAAAACTTCAGAGAACTAGAATAACTATGGATCAAAGGCCTTCTGTTCAGTACTAGAGCAAAATTTCAGTATCTGTCGATTTAAGATTACCAACAGGTAGAAGGTTGGGAGAAATGGGAAAAGGAAAATTCTGAGTTGAACAAATGGCTACTTAACAGCCATGGAAATTTAAGCAAGAAGTGATCAATCATGAATTGCCAAGACTGCGATAGATGTCATCATTAGAAATAGAATTCATGTACAGTTAAATTATTATAAAACAATAAATAAACATATTTTTGCACAGTAGTTAGAATATAAATTTAACAGTTGCTAACCACAAAATGGGCATCAATTTCCGGAAGGAAAGGCATCCAGGAACTATGAACTAGCAAATTTGAATCTGTGCTTACTTTCTCCATCTCTCCACTTATTCTCATAATGATAGTTTGCCCTTCATTTCTAGTTATTTTTTAACTCTCCTTTAAATACGGTATGTCCCAGACTATTATTTACCATCGGATTTCTCACGCATGGGACCTAGAGCCATGTGACGGATTCCAATTCTAACTTACTTAGAGAACCATTGGTTGGTCGATCTTGATTCCTGCTTCTAACTAATCAACTGTGGTTGGGTGGCTGGAATTGTATAACAAAAGACATGTGAGTCATACATTATAAATACGGAGACTAGGACCGGTTTTATCAGGTGATGAGAAATTCTAACAGAAGGAGACAATAGTTAGATGAATAATCTAAGATAAAGCATTTGCAATTTTATGATAACATTCTATTTAAGAAATTGAATAAACATTTAAACATAATAGAAGACATAAATATTATAAATAGCATTTTAAACCGTATTTATAGCAGAAACATGCACTCTTTCTTTCTCATTATGGTGAAACTTTATTAAAGGCCCTAATCTCCAAAACAAATCTTATGAACTCAATCTCTAATGATAAGTAAAATTTTTTCCTTCAAGTTATTTAAAGTTACATTAAAAATAAATACATTAATGTATTTTTAATACATTAAAGATACATTAGCAATTACACACCTGACTTGATTTATTTTAACATTCAATGATACCACATCACCAGTTAATTCAGGCAAAAGAAGTTTTGGTACAATTATTCTGATAACGTAGGATAAAAATATTAATCTGGGTTTAAAATATGCAGCTGAATCTGAGAGTCCATGGGTTAACATAAATGTTGCCAGTGATCCATCATATGTGACATGTAATAACGATCTATGAAATACAGACATTCTGGGCAGGGCACGGTGGCTCACGCCTGTAATCCCAGCACTTTGGGAGGCCAAGGTGGGCGGATCACCTGAGGTCAGGAGTTCAAGACCAGCCTGGCCAACAAGGTGAAAACCCAACTCTACTAAAAATACAAAAATTAGCCAGGCATGGTGGCAGGTGCCTGAAATTCCAGCTACTTTGGAGGCTGAGGCATGAGAATAGCTTGAATCTGGGAGGCAGAGTTTGCAGTGAGCTGAGATCTTGCCATCTTGCCACTGCTCTCCATCCTGGACGACAGAGTGAGACTCCATCTCAAAAAACAAACAAAGAAACAAACAAACAAAAAAAACCCAGACATTCCAAGGTTTAATACTTTGAAGCTACCTTATCATTAAGTAAGTTACTTGGATAAATATCTAGATATATTTGAAATAATGTGGTATTAAGAGTGATTACATTTTAAATCTATACTGTGGATACTATATATATATATAGTATATTATATATTGTAAAGGTGAAGCCTTTACAATAAAAGAGAAACCAGTAAAGCTTTGGAAATTGCATGCTTTATTAACGTGTAAATAAACTTAGTAGGAAATGACGGTGATAATGATGAAGTGAATATTAATTTTTCTGTTATTTTTCTAACATACGGATTATTTTGGTTTCTTTAAAATCTAGAACTGCAAATATGTTGGATGTCATGTCTTCAAATTTTGTGAAGATCTTACATATTAGTCTGGATCCTCATGTATAATACCAAAAATTTTAAAAAATGAGAATCATATTTATATATGGGGTAACTGAAGGAACATGGACAGAGCAGGTGGTTAGTACTACCTGGGCCTCATTTGTGAATGTTTTCTCTAATATCTACATGACTGTGCTGCAAAATCTTCTAGAAAGAAACAATTACCTATATATCTCCACAATAAAGATAAGAGCATTCAGTAGAATGAGTGATAGTAACCAGGGAGGTAAATGGGTTGTCAGACTCTGTCACCTTATCATTGAGAATATCCCACATAAAAATGACAGGGACGATATGTGATGGCCTTAGACTTAAATGATAGCCGAGCAAAAGATAGAAAGGGATAATCACCTCTACACATGAAATCTGATTTATTCCTTAGTGCGGGAAGGTGAGCTGTATTACAGATGCCCAAGGTATTGTTACAGACTCAGAATAGTAAAGATGGCACATTTATTTGTTGTATCAGTGGAGGATGATAATTATTCTTCCAAAACAATATTAATGCTAGTCTTCAAAAGGAAGCTTCAGAGTGGGAAGCGAAACCGTGGCAGCTACCCATATGCTTTGAGCTGAGGGGAGCCTGTTCTCTTAGTTCAACAGACAAGCGGTTTTCCTTCGTTTACTGTTAGAAAATGAACTCCTTGGCATGAAAGCGTTACAAATCCAGAAAAGCAAAGGGACAAAATATCCTGCCACAGAATGTAAATGTTGTCAGTAAAGGACAGCAATTAATCTAATAGTGTTTTTTTTGTTTTTTGTTTTTTCCAATCTAGTCATGAATTAATTTGTTACAATCTTTTCTTAAAAATGAAGGAAACCCAAATAAATACATGTAAACAGAGAAAATATTCAAATATTTCCTGAATATGGCACATCAAAGAATACTAGTGGGAGAAGCAATGGTGTGGAATTCATATTTTCATGGAAAAAGGAATACATGTGTCTGTTCCATCTAGATCACCTAGGTATATAGAGCCCTCTTTATTTTTATAAGACCATAAAGCTTTAGTAATAGATTGAAAAATTAGAATGTGAGGGTATTTATACAGGAAATCTCAGCTCTGTCAGACTTTTTTCAGGCATAATTTGCAAAGTAGAGTTTTACAGATCATCCTTTAAATGCAGTGCACCTGTATGCAGATAGGAAGTGTTCATCTTTTCCTAAGCCCAGGAATTTACTCACTTTCTGCTGTTCCTCCCAATATACTGACGTGCAACATGCATTCTGAAGACAAGACTAAAGAGAAGAAAATGTACACATCAAAAGTTCTGAGAATAAATTGTTATTATAACAAAGCATTATTCATTATATAATAGCTACTTTAAAAATCACATTAGGCAACCAGTTCCTTCTAGCTTAACTGTAAAATAAACATTGATTCAAATAAATTGAGGCAGGAAATAAATTGATAAAAATTTTGTGACTCAACTCATGACAACTTCCCACTGTGAAATATACCACATATCAAAAAATGCAATAATGTGTAACATCCCAAACTAAACTATTATCCTAGAAATCCAATGTAGCTGACATAGATACAAGTTTCAACTTGTGATGGAGAGCAAGAGCTGTGACTGGAAGGATGCTCAAGGGACAATGTAATCTTACCTACAACTTGCTTCTGATTCATAGTCTGAATCAGCTAGAAAACTGCAAACTGCTTTTTAAGTTGGCTAAGCACATTTTGACCGTCAAATGCTTCTTCATTTCTTTTAAATATTCATTTGTCACCATAATTAACATAAATGAGTCATGCCCTTTTCGTAGAAGAGGAAGACTGAAGCATGATGCAACAGCATATGAAGTTAGGAATAGGAAAGTGGCTGGATCCGGAAAAGCCACCGGAGTGAGCACTGCATGGTGGCCGTATTGCATCCATGATTTTTCAATAAGGAATCAACTAAAGACTACAGTAACGACTAATTTCTTCACCACACTTTATTAAAAGAAGGTGAAGTACCATGAATTTTCCCTTCAATCCAGAAGTCGAAACAGATTAATACCAAATACCAGAAATTTGACTAAAGCCTATGTCCCTCTATTTAACTCTAGCTGAATATCAGAATTGTGTTTATTGTGGTTAAATATAAATATCGTACAATTTACTATTTAACATTTTTTAAGTTTACATTTCACTGACATTAAGTCCATTGTTGGGCAACGATTAAAACCAACCATCTAGAGAATTGTTTAATCTCCCAGCCTGAAGCTCCATGCCCATTAAACAATAAGTCCTCATTGCCTCTCTTCCCAGACCTTGGCAACTTCAATTCTACTTTCTTTATGAATTTGACTACTTTAGTGAGGTATGTCAAATAAGGGGAATCATACAGTATTTTTTCTTCTTTGACTGGATAATTTCACTTAATACAATGTCTTCAAGGTTTATCCATGTTGTAACATACACTGTAGCATCGCCCTTCCCTTTTAGGGCCAAATGATATTTCATTGTATGAATATACCACATTTTGGTTCCCTATTCATCTGTCCATGGACACTACGATTACTTCTGCCTTTTGGCTATTGAAAATAATGCTGCCATGAACAGAGATGTACAAATATCTGTTGGAGTCACTGTCTTCAATTTTGGGAGGATATACCCAGAAGTGGAATTGCTGGATCAAATGGTAATTCTATGTTTAATTTTTTGAGTCACCACCATATGATTTTCCATAGCAGCTGCATCATTTTATATTCTCACCAGCAATTCAGAAGAGCTCCAATTTCTCCATATTTTTGTTGAAATTTGTTATTTTCTGTTTGACTTTATGTATGTACGTATGCCTGTATATCATCACCATCTTAACATGTGTGAATTGGTATATTATTATGATTTTAATTGCATTTCCTTAATAATATTATGTTGAGCATGTTACCATGTGCTCATTGTCCATTTGTATATCTTCTTTGGAGAAATATCTATTCAAAACCTTTGCCCATTTTTAAATTAAGTTGTGTATGTTATTGTTGAGTTATATCATTATTATTCTTTAATTTGTTACAGTAGTAGTTTTATTGTCATCCTGATCTTACTGATGTCTGCATTAAATTCATACTTTTGCCACTTCCTAGTCAATGTAATGATCTAATGACATCAATAAGTGTTATTTCATTCATGAAGCTAATGAAAGTCATTATAAATGGCCATGATTAGAATTAAAAATGGGTAAAAAATCCTACCAGATTAGAGGAAGCAGAAGTAGCAGGAGGAGGAAGAGAACGAAGAGAAGATGAGGAATAGAATTGAATAAGAATAGGTATATACAGTGAGATTGGAAAGTTTCTAACACAACAAAATGATAAATGTTTGAGGCAATGTATACCTCAGTTACTCTGATGTGATTATCACACATTGTATGCCTGCATTAAAACATCACATATGCATCATAAATATGTACTTTCACTATGAACCCAGAAAAATGTAAAATAAAAATACTTTAAAGAGACTAGGTATAAATCCCATGAAATATCAATAAAAGGTAAAATGACATAAAGCCAAATATTTAAGTGATTTTGGTAAATAAAAATAAATACAAATTTCTGCAGGCTGTAACCATTTTCATCCAACCACTGTGTGTTTAATAGTTTCTAATTTAATAATAATGCAATATATTAGTAATCATTTGAGATATCGGTTGGTAACATAGGATAAAATCAAAGGTAACAGATCCATGGCAGTTTCCTTTGGTTTTAGAATTCCTGAGAAAGGCCGAGGGTGTGAAGTTGTTAGGGACACTGTGCAAGATACATAGAGTTTAGACACATCCGGAAATCTCAATTCTTTCAATACCTCTTGGTACTGAAACGATGATCCTAGCAGAACTTACTCTAAACAGCTAAGTGTTTCCTTTTAAGGGAATCTATAAATATCATCCTGTCATGTTAAATATTGTCCTGTCCTGTTTCATGAAAGAATTTCAGCCATAGCAAGGCCACATTATCATCCTAGAGGAGGGACCACATTCTGTGTCTGGTTGGTCTTGAAAAATATCTGGATTCCCAGAATTCCCTAACTCTTCCCTAGTTCCCCTCCCTTCTCTAGTTCCCTTCCCTTCCCTAGTTCCCTTTCCTAGTTGCCTTCCCTAGTTCCCCTCCTTAGTTCCCTTCCCTAGCTCCTTTCCCTTCCCTTCCCTTCCTTTCCCTTCCTTTCCCTTCACTAGTTCTTTTCCCTAGTTCTGTCCCCTCCCCCTTCCCTCCTCTGCCCTTCCCTCCCCTCTCCTTCCCTTCCTTTCCCTCCCCTTCCTTCCCCTTCCCTTCCCTAGTTCCCTTCCCTTCCCTAGTTCCCTTTCCTTCCCTAGTTGCCTTTCCATCCCCAGTTCCCTTCCCTTCCCTAGTTCCCTTTCTTTCCCTAGTTCCCTTCCCTTCCCTAGTTCCCTTCCCTTCCTTAGTTCCTTCCCCTCCCTCCCTCCCTCCATTCCTTCTTTCCTTGCTTCCTTCCTTCTTGTCTGTCTTTCTCTCTCTCTCCTTTCCTTCCTTCCTTCCTTCCTTCCTTTTTCTTTCTTTCTCTCTCTTTCTTTCTTTCCTTCTTTTTCTCCTTTTTGTTTTTCTCTTTCTTTCACCCCCCTCTTTCTTTTCTTTTATTTCTTTTTCTTCTTTCTTTCTTTCTATCCTTTTTTCTCCCTTTTTCTCCTTTTTGTTTTTCTCTTTCTTTCTTTCCCTCCCTCTTTCTTTTCTTTTCTTTTATTTCTTTTTCTCCCTTTCTTTCTTCTTTCTTTTTTCCTTCTTTTTCTCCCTTTTTCTTCTTTTTCTTTTTCTCTTTCTTTCTTTC